>NW_020693023.1:3687-7773 GCF_002925995.2 Terrapene triunguis
CTAGTGTCATTCGGTAGCACCATCCAAGGAGCAGCTTACATGCCAGATGCTGTGCATGAACAGCCCAGGAGTGGGGGTTCTCACAGCAGAACAGGGTAAGGCTGGCTCCCAGAGTCAAGGATTGGAGTGACCCTAGCAGATCACCAATCCAGATAACACCAGGGGGGCCGTCACAACCTATGCAAAGCATGCTTGTGTATGTAATGATAAGTAATAAAGAAGTGTGGTATCGCTCTTTATGGACACAACTTTCTATAGCTGTAATTAACATTTGAGAGTGACACTCAGCTGAGATGTTCTGTTTGATGATCATGACAATATTTTTTTTGGTCATTACTGCCAGAGGAGTTGCCAATTGCCTGAAACATATAATGTGTGGGTTTTTTTTAGATCAATCATATTTAAGGTGGCAATTAGAAAGGCTGAGTTATCCCAGAACACACCCCACTGGATGAAGTTTAGGGATGTAGCATTTTGTAGGGAGAAGGCATAGAATTGCAAAATCCTCTTTACAGACAGTATCCCAAATTTCTTATTCAAGAGCCTGATCCTGCAAGGACTGTTTCCCAGACATAGTACTTACTACTGTGGTAGTCCCATCGAACAAAATGGGCATGGAACTTATTACTCTGACTATCCCCGTGGCAGTCAATGGACTACTCGCAGTAGTAAGCACTACATCCTTGATTCATCAGGATACTTAAACATATGCCTAACTTTAAGCAAGCAAATGTCCCATTGATCTTATCGTTAGGCATGTTCTGAGGTACTTTGATGAATCAAGTAAGTGTGGCATCTTTAAAAAATAGCAGGCATTAATCAGAGGCAATAAAACTGACTGGCCTACTAAGTTTAATAGTAGTAACAGGGTAAAAACAGAACTATCAAAAATGACTATTTCATAGTGGAATTTCTAAAGTGCATGAGGAGAAAGGAGAGGTTAGGGTCTGAAACAAAACTCAAAGATTATTCTGAGAGCAGGGAATTATAAAAACATTACTTTTGTCCTGTAGCAGGCTGGTCTCAGAGCTAACTTAGCTCATATCAAATATTAACTAACTGTTTTCTTAAAAAAAAAAAAAAAAAAAGAATTTAACTGAAAAAAGTAAATGTGGAATCAAAGTGTGACAAGCTGTCTTTTTTTCACTCTGCTATTATATTGCACCTCTTCTTTCCTATTCTTTATCTGTATTTTGTTTATTTAGGCTCAGTCCTGTAATTTGATCCACGTGGATGGATTCCTGTACCACACAGATCACCAGTGACATCAGTGGAACTCCATGCGGCATAAGGTTTCAGTCCTCTGCCATCTGCTCAGTATCACTTTATGAAGCTGGCAGAATGCCACAGTCACAGGATGTGGTATGACACAGCTGTGCACCCACAGTCAAAACATATTTCCATGAGAGCCATTTCTACCACAATGTGTCTCCGTTTGAAGAGAACAGGAACTGTCCAGTCTTTTATATTTAGTTGATGGTGAGGTTACTTAGTTTATTCACAGCTATTAGACTACAGGTGACAATGCATAGCTGTGGGTCTGAGCCAAGAGTCATCAAGTTCAGAGTCTTTCTGGCAAACTATGAATTTCCACTGTGGCACTATTATAATTTTCATTTCATTACTGAGAATGAATTTTCTTTGTATGTTTCCCCCAGTCCTGTAATTAATCATTTGAAGAAAGGAAAAAACCCTACAGGGAAAGAAACACCAAAATATTTGATTATCTCATATAGTGATTTGCTCATTCCACTGAAAATTATTATGACTGAGACTATGAAATAAAATGGGATCTTCATCCGCTTGAACTTTAATTTTATTTCTCTTTATAGGTTCAAAGGGAACATGTGACAAAAGCTTACAAGTAGATATTAAAAAAAGTGACTAACAGAGGGCTAGCTGTTGCGGGTGAAATAGAAAATTACAGTAGGGTCATAGCATCAACAAGGATAACAGTGAGTGAATCTGCTCAGCATCTTAGATGTCTGTACACAAATACAAGTAGTATGGAGAATAAACAGAAGAACTGGAAGTATTAAGTACATAAGCTAAATTGTGACGAATGGCATCACAGACACTTGGTGGGATAAATCTCATTACTGAAATATTGGTATAGAGCTGTATAGCTTGTTCACAAAGTACAATCAGGGAAAAAGGGAAGAGAAATTGCATTATACATCAAAAATATATTCACTTGTTCTAAGATCCAGAAGGAGGTGCAAGGCAGACCAATTGAAAGTCTTTCAGAGAAGATAAAAGATGAAAAAACAGGGGAGATATTATGGTAGGGGTCTACTAAAGACCACTAAATCAGGAGGAGGAGGTGGATGAGGAATTTCTAGAACAAATAAAAGAAATATGAAAAACAAAATACTTGGTAGTAATTTGGGACTTTAACTATCCAGACATCTGTTGGCAAAGTAATATGGGAAAACACAAAATGTCCAATAAGTTCTTGGAATGTGTGGGGGACAACTTCTAGTTTCATGAGGTGGAGGAAGTAACCAGGGGGACAGGAATATTTTACTTGATTCTGACTAATAGAGAGGAATTGGTTACAAATCTGAAAGTTGAAGTAAATTTGGCAAGGCCGCCCCGGGGGGGGGCAAGTGGGGCAATTTGCCCCAGGCCCCCACGAGAATATAGTATTCTATAGTATTGCAACTTTTTTTTTATGGAAGGGGCCCCCAAAATTGCTTTGCCCCAGGCCCCCTGAATCCTCTGGGAGGCCCTGCAATTTGGGGGAAATTGATCATGAAATGATCGGTTTCATGATTCAAAGGAAAGGAAGGAATAAGAGCAGCAAAATAAGAACAATGGACCTAAAATAAACCAGATTTTTACAAACTCAGACAACAGGTAGGTAAGGTCCCATGGGAAGAAAATCTAAGGGAAAAAGGAGTTCAGGGGCACTGTTACTAGTACTGTTGTAGCCATGTTGGTCCCAGGATATTAGAGAGACAAGGTAGAGAGGTAATATCTTTTATTGGATCAGTTTCTGTTGGTGAAAGAGACAAGCTTTTGAGCTACACAGAGTTCTTCTTCAGATCTGGAAAAGATTCTTCAGTTAAATACAAGGTGAAACAGATTGTTTAGCATAAGTAGTTAACATGTACTGTAAGATACCATTCAAGGCGAAGTGGCCTGTTAGTACCAAAACAAGAGGGGTTACTGGGTTACAGAGTGTTGTAGTAAGCCATAAATCCAGTGTCTTTATAAAGACCATGATTTTTAGTGTCTAGAAAAGTTATGAATTTAAGCTCCCAGGCTCATTTTTTGAAGATGTTGTTCAGATTTCCTTTAAGGACGAGGAGCGCTGGCAGTTTTTCAAAGAGACAATGTTAAAAGTGAAACAGCAAACTATCCTGATTCTAAGGAAAGATAGGAAGGATATTGAGAATATGGCTCTATCAGGAGCTCTTTAATTACCTCAAAATCAAAAGGGAATTCTACAAAAAGCAGAAACATGGCCAAATTGCTAAGGATGATTACAAAAGAATAGCACAAGCATATAGGGACAAAATCAAAAAGGCTAACTTACAAAATGAATTACACCTAGCAAAGGACATAAAAGGCAAAAAGAAGAGATTCTGTAAATACATTAGGAGCAAGAGAAAGATAAAGGAAAGTGTAGGTCCTGGGAAAAGAGACCTAATAGATGAAATCAAGAAGAGAGAGGTGTTTAGCATTAACGTTTAGGTGTTTATTTTGCTTCAGTCTTCACTGAAAAAGTTGATTGTGACCTCATTGTCATGGGAGAGGCAGGGCTGGCTCCAGGCACCAGCCGACCAAGCATGTGCTTGGGGCGGCACCTTGTAAGGGGCGGCCAATCTTGGAGTGGCGGGGCGGCGCTCGGGTTTTTGTTTGTTTGTTTGTTTTGTTTCGGCGGGGCGGCGCTTGGGGGTATTTTTTTCTTTTTTTGGTTCAGCGGGGCGGCACTGGGGGTGTGTGTTTTTGGTTCGGCGGGGCGGCGCTGGGGGCGGGGTTGTTACGGCGGGGCGTTTTTGTTGTTGTTGCTTGGGGCGGCAAAAAAGTTAGAGCCGGCCCTGCTTAGGGGAGGTTGTGTGGCCTAGTAAATAGGGCCCT
>NW_020693024.1:0-7419 GCF_002925995.2 Terrapene triunguis
ACATTCACTAAAGGGGGTGGGTTTCCATCAAGGGCAAACACACATAACGGTCACACCGGTCAGTCATGAAACTGTTTTTCAAAGCCTCTCTGATGTGCAGCTCGCCTTGGTGTGCTCTTCTAATTGCCCTGGTGTCTGGCTGTTCAAAATTGGCCGCCAGACAATCTTCCTCAGCCTCCCACCCCACCATAAATGTCTCCCCCTTACTCTCACAGATATTATGGAGCACACAGCAAGCAGCAATAACAGTGGGAATATTGCTTTCGCTGAGGTCTAACCTACTCATCAAACTGTGCCAGCGCCCTCGTAAATGCCCAAAGGCACATTTTACCACCATTCTGCACTTGCTCAGCCTAAAGTTCAACTGTCCAGGCTGCCTGCATAGGACTTCATGAGCCATGGGAGCAAGGGGTAGGCTGGGTCCCCAAGGATAACTATTGGTATTTCAACATCCAAAATGGTAATTTTATGGTCTGGGAAAAAATTCCCTTCTGGAAGCATTCCGAACAGCCCGGAGTTCCAAAAGATGCGAGCATCATGCACCTTTCCAGACCATCCCATGTTGATGTCAGTGAAACGGCCCTTGTGATCCACCAGTGCTAGCAACACCATTGAGAAATATCCCTTGCGGTTCATGTACTCTTTGGCAAGGTGGTCCGGTGCCAAGATAGGGATATGCATTCCGTCTATAGCCCCACCACAGTTAGGGAACCCCATTGTAGCAAAGCCATCCACTATGACCTTCACATTTCCCAGAATCACTACCCTTCTTAGCAGAAGGGTATTGATTGTTCTGGCTACTTGGATCACAGCAGACCCCACGGTAGATTTGTCCACTCGGAATTGATTCCCAACTCACCAGTAGCAGTCAGTCATTGCAAGCTTCCATAGGGTTATTGCCACTCACTTCTCAACTGTCAGGGGAGGTCTCATCTTGGTATTCCTACACTTCAGGGTGCGGGAAAGCAACTCACAAAGTTCCATGAAAGTGGCCTTACACATGCGAAAGTTTTGTGAATTATCACCTGCAACACTATGTGGTTCCACCAGTCTGTGCTTGTTTGCCGAGTGCAGAATCGATGTTCCACTGTATCAACATGCCCCAATGCTGCCATAATATTCCAGTTGCCACATACCGTGCTTTCAGGAATGTCTGTGTCCATATCCTCCTCACAATCTTCCTATCTAGGCTCTGCACATACTGCAAGATAATGCATGAGGTGTTAGCAATGCTCACAAAAGCCGTGTGCATCTGAGTGGGCTCCATGCTTGCCGTACTATGGAGTCTTCATGGATAACCCAGGAAAAAAGGTGCAAAATGATTGTTTGCCGTTGCTTTCAATGAGGGAGGGAGGGGAGACTGACAACATGTACCCAAAGCCACCCGTGACAATGTTTTTGCCCCATCAGGCACTGGGAGCTTAACCCAGAATTTCAATGGGCAGCAGGGACTGTGGGATAGCTACCCACAGTGCACCACTCCGTGAGTCGATGCTAGCCACGGTATTGAGGATGCACTCCAATGACCTAATGTGCTTAGTGGGGACATGCACGATCAACTGCATAAAATTGGTTACTAAATATCGACTTCTATAAAATCGACCTAATTTCATAGTGTAGACATGCCCCTAGATTCCAAATTGTTGCCCCAGTTTAAGTGTAAAGCAGCCTTGTGGCATTTGCCCATCAGAGAGCAACCTTTTCACAAGGTGGCTGTGGACATAGACTGAGGGGCCTCTAGCAAGGCGACTCTGTCAGGGAAGAAATACATACTGGTGGTGGCAGATTTCACTACCCAGTACCCCAAGGTGTGCATCTGTCCTCCAGCAAGGCAGACACTGTGACAGATGCACTGCTGACCATTTTCAGCAGGGTAGGGTTCCCCAGAGAGGTCCTTACAGACCAGGGATCCAATTTCATGTCAGCCCTGCTCTGGTGCTTGTGGGAAAAATGTGGGGTTCGGCACACCAGGGCCTCTGTATATCACCCTCAGTCCAACGGGCTGGTGGAATGGTTTAATGGGACCCTGAAGAAGATGCTGAGGACTTTTATGGACCAACATGCCCAGGACTGGGACAAGTATTTACCCCACCTGCTGTTCACATATAGAGAAATGCCTCAGAAATCCACAGGGTTTTCCCCTTTTGAGTCGCTGAATGGGAGGAGGATGAGGGGACCCTGGGACTTGAGGGATGAATGGGAGGGGAAGGACTCTTCTGATGGGGACTGGGTGGTGGAATATGTGCTGTCTTTTCACTGAGCTCATGGGTTTGGCCAGGGAGAACCTAGCCTGGGCCCAAGGGAAAGAGGAGGTTGGGTGCGACCGCTCACTGCGTGCCTGCTCCTATGGTACTCGGGACCAGGGGATGGTTCTCATTTCCATTCAGAAGAATAAGAATAAGAATCTCTAGGCTGCCTGGGATGGGCCCTTTGAGGCCATCAAGCAGCAGAATGAGGTGAACTATGTGGTGGAGCTGCCCAACCGGGCTCACAGACACCGAGGGTACCATGGCGACATGATGGAGCCGTACTTTGATAGGGAGAGGTTGGGTTCTGCCATATATGGGCAGGGGAGGAGAAGGGTGGAGATCCCCTGGTGGCGCTCTTTCTTGAGACAGGAGCCGGGCTCCCACTGGAATCAATTCCCCTCTCTGACCAGCTAACCCCTGCCCAGCAAGCACAGATCAGAGTGGTGCTGCGTTCTCACCAGCCGCTGTTCCCCAGCAGGCCTGGGTTCACTAACATGGATGCCACTGGGTGGAGACGGAAGTCAACCCTCCCATCTGGTGTTCCCCATTCAGAGTCACTGGGAAAACAGTACAGGAACTGGGAGAGAGAAATCAGAGACATGCTGGCCTTAGGGGCGATCCAGCCGTCTGCCAGCCCATGGGCCTCACCCGTCGTGCTGGTGCCCAAGAAGGATGTATCATTCAGATTCTGTGTAAACTGTTGGAAGCTTCATGCCATCACTGTGTCCGAAGCCTACCCCATGCCTAGGCCTGACGAGATCCTGGACAAGTTAGAGGGGGATGTTACCTCAATACTGTGGATCTCACCAAGGGCTATTGGCAGGTGCCTTTGGACCCAAACACCAGGCTCAAATCTGCCTTCACCACCCCAATAGGGCTCTTTGAGTTCCTGGTCCTACCTTTCAGCCTCAAGGCTGCCACATTCCATTCCACCTGGTGGATCAATTGCTGAGGGGATGGAGAACTTTGCCCTGTTGTTCATTGATGACATCTGTGTCTTTAGCCAGATCTTGGAGGAACATATGTCCCAGTTGAAGAGGGTGCTGGGTCACCTCAAGGAGGCAGGACTGACTGTAAAGGTTGAAAAGTGTAAAGGGGGAAGGCTGAGGTGTCGTACCTGGACCACAAGGTGGGGAGCGGCCACATAAGGCCAGAGCCCGCCAAGGGGGAAGTGATGAGGGATTGGCCCATTCCCCAAATCAAGGAACAGGCACAGGCCATTATTGGGATGGCGGGGCACTACCGGAGGTTTGTACCCCATTTATCACCTTGGCAGCCCCCATCACTGAACGATGTAGGAATGGCAAGCCGAACAAAATGGTCTGGACAGAGGACTGTCCCTGCCCTGAAGGAGTCTCTAAGCCAGGGCCTGTTTTTGGTAATTCCTTCCTGGTGTTCCCAGATGCCTCAGACACAGGGCTGTGCGGTGCTGATGCAAGCTGATGCTCAGGGGCAGAGACACCCGATTGTATAACTGAGGAAGAAATGGCTTCCCTGGGAGCAGAAGTAGGCCATCATAGAGAAGGAAAGCCTGGCCATGGTGTGGGCTCTTAAAAAGTTGCAGCCATATCTATTTCGGGGGCACTTTAGTGTTTATATTGACCACTCTCCCCTGACATGGCTGCATCAAATGAAAGGGGCTAATGCCAAGTTTCTGAGATGGAGTCTGATCCTCCAGGATTATGATATGAAAGTGTTTCATCTTAATGCGAGTGCAGATCTTATGGCACATGCTTTCTCATGGAAAGGTGTACCTGAATTTCCCCAGGTCACTGGCTGAAGTGACCCCGCTCAGTTTAGTCTGAAAGGGGGAAGAGATGTGACGAAATGGGCATTTTTCATAATGTTTTGTATGAATATTTTGTGTGCCTCAGTTTCCCCTATGTGTTGAATATTTAACTAGGTGGGGGGTATGACCTGGAACTGTGGGACCGCTGTGCCCCTTGAACTGACTAGCCTGGGGTGTCTCTCACAATGCTGTGCTAGTGACAAGCAGCAAACCCCTCCAGGTGCTGTTATCACTCAATCCAGCAGCATGTGAAGCCCCACATGCACGTAGCTTGTCTGAGTGCTCCCAGAGTCACTCATGAAATCTCACAGAGAAAGGCACCAACCAGATCCCCCCAGCTTCCAGTCTTGTACCTCAGGAATATACTGTCCTGCACTGTTCAAGATCCTTTCTTGAACAATTCAAATTTATTATTTGATTCACCACTTAATTCAAGGGAAAGTGGACATGCACAGCCCTTGTTACCAGAGCAGATTTACCAAACACTTCAGACAAACTCATTGGTAAGAATAAACATAAAAGTAAGTTTATTGACCACAAAAGATAGATTTTAAGAGGTTATAAGTGATAAGCAAAAAGTTCAGAAAAGTTACCAAAAGAAAATAAAAGATAAGCACGCAGTCTAGATCGCGGGTGGCCAACCTGAGCTTGAGAAGGAGCCAGAATTTACCAATGTACATTGCCAAAGAGCCTCAGTAATACATCAGCAGCCCCCCATCAGCTCTCTCCCCGAAGCTGTATAATGCTGTATAAGTGGTGGGGTAAGGACCCTGAAGAGAAAAGGACCCCTGCAATATGTAATGAACTGTGGATAGTAGCAGATGTTGCGGAGTGAGAAGTAGGCAGTTTTCTAAATAATGGCCAGCAGGTGACATGAGTCAAGAACTGGAAAGACACAGCTATGATAGCAAGAAGGATCCAATAGAGGACAGCAAAGAAACAGGCTGGGAAATCAACACTACATGGCAGCAGAGGAGAGGAACTGAGAGGGGGTGTCAGAAATACTGAGTAGTGACCAAAAGATTTTAGTAGCCAATACAATAATGGGAAAGCTATACTAGAAAAACGGCCACTAGGTGGCAGCATATATTGAATATTAATAATGGGGTAGGGCAAGTACATTATAACAGACCATCATCTTGACAGGTATCTCCCAAGAGTGAAAGCTGGTATTTGTTCATGATCTCAAATATTTTCCACATTGAATCATTAGACTTAATAAAAGATACAATTATACAAGTCACGCTGTACAAGTCCCACTGGGCATTGTTAGCTACAAAGCTTTGGAGTCACAGAATGAACCAAGTGGAAGAAAGGTTGAAGTGGGACCGTACCAAAAACCGTGAAAACCGAATACAAATATGAGGCAGCATTTACACTTTTTAAATCGAAGGGGAAGCTCATTTTCCAAAGGTAGATCAAATGCACCAGTTCATCCCTTCAGGTTACTGCAGGTCTCTTCACTGAGAAAACATCGTTTTTGAAGAAAGAGGAGAGACAAGAACTTCAGCTGACAAACCTGAATCCTGGTGGCCAAACCCTAAGAAATAAGAACTGCTGAAATGGAATTAATTTGCAAACTAGATACCCTTAACTTGGGCTTGAATACAGATGGGGAGTGGCTGGGTCATTACACAAATTTAATCTATTTCCCCATGTTAAGTATCCTCACACCTTCTTGTCAACTGTCTGAAATGAGCCATCTTGATTATCACTACAAAAGTTTTTTTTTCTCCTGCTGATAATAGCTCATCTTAATTAATTGACCTCTTAGAGTTGGCATGGCAACTTCCACCTTTTCATATTCTGTGTATGTATATATATCTTCTTACTGTATGTTCCATTCTATGCATCTGATGAAGTGGGCTGTAGCCCACGAAAGCTTAGGCTCCAATGAATTTGTTAGTCTCTAAGGTCCACAAGTACTCCTTTTCTTTTTGCGGATACAGACTAACACGGCTGCTACTCTGAAACCAGAAGCTTTTGAGCGACACGGGGCTCTTCTTCAGGTGAGTATTAGCAGTTTTAGCCTCACCTTCCCACATCAGTGCCAGTCAGTGTTCATAGCACCATTTCACAGAGGTGGAGCTTCAGATCCATGTTCTGTGACAGGTTCTCAGTTGGGGAACTGCCCCACTGACACAAATGGAAATACCTTGATTTATATCACCTGGGGATCGGGGTCAGTGTGTGCCCCAATGGAGTGGGGAGTGGAGACAGAGTCTTACTAGCCCGGATCACACATGCTAGATTGTTTCTAGACTCCGAGTTCAGGGACAACATCTTCCACCCCCACCCCCAAGTGATTTATCATCCCAGCAACATTATGAAGTGCAGAGGGTCACTCCCCAGTTAGGGTTGCACATCAGCCTGGTTCTGTCCCTTCCTAAGATTCACCCCACAAAGAGCCATACTTTATTACTGCTACATAGTCAACATTGGGAAACAGAAAAGGCGCTGCCAGTCGCTCACCACGTCACCATCACCACCACAGGAACTAAGAGAGAATTTACTCCACTTCAGAATGTATGGCATAAACTGATCTCTTGTGAGGGGATGAAAATTATTCCTTCTCCTACAAGGCACTGACATGCTGAATATACCAGGATATATGGTTAGATTAATTTCTACTAATTCTACAAGGAAACCGGTGCATAAGAACACTAGACTGCATTGGAAATCCCAGTCCAACATTTTAGTTGAAGTATTTATTAATTTTGACTCCTAAGTCATGGCATGATTCTGGCCATTGCCAGAAGTGAAATACATCATTTAAGCATCATTATTAATCTCCTGTATGTCACTAGAAGGAATATGACACTAGATAAAGAAATGGTCGGATCTGACTTATCAGTACTCGGCTACCAGAGAAATGGCCTGTTATATTAGTCATTGTTCTGACATGACAGAGGGAGGTCTACCTGGACAGCAATATTCTGTCCTCGGACTGAGACTCCTTGCACTTAGCTTTGAAATATACATTTAGTCTTAAAATTTCAGCCCATAACCAGGAGAGGAAGGGTAGTTTCTGAATATTTATGGAATTAAATCACAAACTTTTAACTATGTTCGTCCAATTGAATTGCACATTTTGTTTTATTGTTCCGAGACTAAACCCATGGAAGACAGAGACTGGAGAAATCAAACAGCTGTCATGGAATTCATCCTCCTAGGATTTGGGGATCTCCCTGAACTGAAAATTCTTCTCTTCCTGATGTTCCTAGTGATCTACATCGCAACCGTGGCTGGGAACACCCTCATTGTGGTACTCATTGTGACTGATCAGCAGCTTCACACCCCAATGTACTTCTTCCTGGGCAACTTGTTCTGCTTAGAGACCTGCTACACATCGACCATCCTGCCCAGGATGCTGGCCAGTCT
>NW_020693025.1:0-3472 GCF_002925995.2 Terrapene triunguis
TATGGCGGGGTGGGAGGTTGAGGCAAATAGCCTGGCTGCTGATTACGCCCAGCCAGACAGCCGGGCGATTAGAAGAGCCCAGCGGGACGCGCTGTGCATCCGGGAGGCTTTGAAAGCCAGTTTCAAGGCTGAGCAGGGTACCCAGTGACTTTTAAGTTTGTGGACACAGAGGCAGAACTTGCCCCCCTTTCTTTACCCAGTTGCCGTCGACTATCCTCTCCACTTACATACCCCCTTCGCCCCCTTCCCAAAAAATAAAATCTGTTCTGTTTTGTTCATGGACACCGTTGTCTTTATTACTGTTTTCGCGGGAATGTTTTAAACCTGGGACGCAGACTGTGGCGGGGGGGCGGGTTTAGGGTTGTGATGCAAATGATGCTTCTAAACTCCAGGAATGACAGGCTCCGCGGTGGTGGACTGGTTGTTTCAACGGAGCCTGCCAGCCCTCCTGGCCGGGACTGCGTGTATATGTCGGCTATGTGACTGTCTTGCAGGGGGAGGAGGGTTACAGATCCCCTGCTGCGCGGCTCTGTGATGCAGGGTAAGGACCGCTGCATAAGATCTGTAACTGCCCTCCCCCGCCACCAAGTCAGAGAGCAACACCACCGCCCCCACCACACAAAACATGAAAACCACCTCCCAGACTAACCAGGATAACTAGTCACTGCACTGTATATGTGCCCTGCTGCTGCACCTGCCCCCTGCTAAAGGTGACTGTCCTGTCCAATGACCAAGCCCCTTCCCCCCCCTTCAGACAGACTCCCCTCCAAAAGAAGAGGATGGAAACAGAAATGAACAGAAACGTATTCTTTATTAACAACCGCACATGGAACGGGGGGGTGAAACTTGGACGGGGTCTTGTGTGAGGCGGGTAGGAAAGGACTTTTCAAATTTTGGGGAATGAGAGCCTTCTAGTGGTAGAGCAGTCCGCAGGGGTGGAGTGAAATTTTTCACGGCCCCTTCCACCCCTCCGTGTTTGGACTTTGGGTGAGGGGGGTATGGGACTTGGTGGCGGGGCAGGGCAGTTACAGAGAGACTGCAGCGGGGCTCTCTCCTCCTGCCTCCGGTCCTGCAGAACATCCACAAGGCGGCGGAGCGTGTCCGTTTGCTCCCTCATTAGTCCAAGCAGCGTTTGAGTAGCCTGCCTGTCCTCCTGTCGCCACCTCTCCTCCCGTTCCATGTTTGCCCGGTGCATTTGGGACAAGTTCTCCCTCCACTGTGTCTGCTGGGCTGCCTGTGCTCGGGAGCATTCCATTAGTTCAGCAAACATGTCTTCCCGTGTCCTCTTCTTCCTCCTCCTAATGTGCGCTAGCCTCTGGGCAGATGTGGCTGTGGGAATTGGAAAAAGGGAGTGAATTCCTGAGACAGATCAATGTATCTGTGAACAGAGAACATAGTCTTTCTCTGTGAACAAGACCATGCAGAGCACCTATCACACGCGCACTGAGGACAAGGTCGAATTTTCGGCCCTCGCCTACAGTGCCTGCGGTCTTGCTGTGGCGAGCTGAGGAGCAGGGCAGGACACCGGACTTTGTCTAGATGGCAAACATGGTAAGCCGTAGACTTGTGGCCGCTTAAAACTTTAAGAGTGGCACTGGCCTCCTTTCACATAGAAAGCAATGCGAGTCTCTGCTGGCAGCAATCCTGCAAGCATGAACTCTGGCCCTGTCCCACCCCCTCGCGGCTGTAAACCGCGTGGCTGTAAACCGGCGGTTGCAGTTCTGTAAAGGGACGGGCTAGCAGTCCCAATACTAACTTTCCCCTACCTAATTCACAGCAGGGAGTCATGCCTGACATCACCCTCCTGAAGGTCTCCGAGAGCCAGAAGGAGAAGATGCTCCGGGACAGCCTGCAGAAACCGGGGCCATTTGCTGCACTGCTGTGCAAGGCCATGATCCCGGAGTACCTGCTGGCGTTGTGGCAGGGAAACGTGTCCTACCACGGGGGGCCTAATAAGCTCTCCCTGCCCAGGAACCTGCTGATGAGGCTGGAAAAACACCTGCAGGAGGTGTATGAGGAGTTCTCCCCGGAGGATCTCGCCTCTATCCCCGGTTACATTGACCAGTTCCTGGCTTAGGTGCCCTTGGAGGGACAAATGACTGCAGGGTTTTGGGCACTATAATCATGAAGCGGACATTGTGCAATTTTTTGAAAATGGTTCGGACTATATATTGAGGCGCCCAAAAAAAGACAAATCATGATACACTTTGCACTGATTCCCCTTTTGTTTGACTTTCCTGTTTACATGTTTTGAAGCACTTTACCCACTGTTCATATTTTCAATCTTCCTGTTTTGTTGCAAATAAATGTTTACATGTTTTAAAGCACTTTAGCTAATGTTAATATTTTAAATACGCCAGTTATGTTGTAAATAAATATTTAGATATTTAAAACACTTACAGCTTGATCCTTCCCCTGAATCTGTGTCTGGGGTAACGGCTGGGGAGGGTTGGTAGGGGATCTCTGTCAGGGTGATGAAGAGCTCCTGGCTGTCGGGCAAATCAGCGTTGTAAGCGCTGTCTACTGCCTCGTCCTCCTCATCTCCTTCCTCCTCTTCCCCGTCCGCTGAGGAACCGGTCGCGGACAATATCCCATCCTCAGAGTCCACGGTCACTGGTGGGGTAGTGGTGGCGGCCGCACCTAGGATGGAATGCAGTGCCTCGTAGAAACGGGATGTGTGGGGCTGGGATCCAGAGCGTCCGTTTGCCTCTTTGGTCTTCTGGTAGCCTTGTCTCAGCTCCTTGATTTTCACGCGGCACTGCGTTGCATCCCGGCTGTAGCCTCTCTCTGCCATGGCTTTAGAGATCTTCTCATAGATCTTTGCATTCCGTCTTTTGGAGCGCAGCTCTGAAAGCACGGACTCATCGCCCCACACTGCGATGAGATCCAAGACTTCCCGATCCGTCCATGCTGGGGCCCTCTTTCTATTGGATTGCACGGCCATCTCTGCTGGAGAGCTCTGCATCGTTGCCACTGCTGCTGAGCTCACCACGGTGTCCAAACAGAAACTGCGCTTCAAACTGCCCAGACAGGAAAAGGAATTCAAATTTTCCCGGGGGAGTGGCTGGTCAGAGCATCCGAGCTCGGACTGCTGTCCAGAGCGTCAACAGAGTGGTGCACTGTGGGATAGCTCCCGGAGCTATTAGCGTCGATTTCCATCCACACCTAGCCTAATTCGACATGGCCATGTCGAATTTAGCGCTACTCCTCTCGTTGGGGAGGATTACAGAAATCGATTTAAAGAGAGCTCTATGTCGAACTAAATGGCTTCCTGGTGTGGACGGGTGCAGGGTTAATTCGATATAACGGCGCTAAATTCGACATAAAAGCCTAGTGTAGACCAGGCCTGAGTAACCCACAGATTTCAAGAAATATGAAAGTCACAGGAATCTACAAAAGACTATGAAAAGCTCAGCAGTTCAGCCTGTATCAGCTCTTATAATTTAGAGCACCATGGCAGTCCAGGGCTTCT
>NW_020693026.1:0-3051 GCF_002925995.2 Terrapene triunguis
GGGCCGGCGGTGCTGGGCCGGGGCCGCGCTGGGCCGCGGGCTGGGGATGGGCCGGGGGCCGGTGGTGCTGGCCCGGGGGTGCTCGACCGGGGGCTGGCCCGGGGCCGGCACCCCAGGGCCCGAGCCGAGCCAGGCTGGAGGGGCCGGGGCCGGCCGCCGGAGGGGGCCAGACTGAGCCGCGCCTCCTCCCTCTCCCTCCCCCTCCCCCTCCCCCCTGCTTACCTGCTGCATGCTTCCTGCTTCCCACGAATCAAATGTTCGCGGGAAGCAGGGGAGGGGGCGGAGTTGGGGCGGGGACTTTGGGGGAGGGGGCGGAGTTGGGGCGTGGGCGGGGCTGGGGGCGGGGGCGGGGCCCCGTGGAGTGTCCTCTTTTTGGACACTCCAAATATGGTAACCCTAGGCTATTCAGATTGTGCAAGTAGTTGCCTCAGTCATGTGGTATGCTCCTCTTCCCTGTTTAGATAAGCTAACATTTATAAGCAGAAGCAGGGCAGGTTACAGGGGGAGCGATGAAGGAACATTCCTGGGTCTAGATGATGGATGCTCCTTTCTGATTCTCCCAGTGCATGGAGCACACCGAGCACACACATGCTTTGGGAGAGATGGGTGGAAGGGCACATCCCAGCCCATATCTCCACAAACAGGCTCTGCCCTGGCTGCTTTCCAGTTTATCGTTTTAACTCCTTCTTGCCACCTTTTCCTCTTTTTTTTTTTTTTTTTTGTATTTTCCCCCTTTTTCTTTCTTGCTTATTCTTTTTGCTCTGCTCCGTGTTTGATTTTTGCTGACTGTTCTCCCCCTGTGAAACTCTTGCCTCTTGCCCTCCTCACCAGAAGGCTACATGCCTCCAAGAGTGGACTGCACCCATTGGTGCTACCTACAGCTGAGCTGGGTACCACAGGAGCACAGAAGAGATGCTTGGGCTACAAGGCTGTTGCCTTGTATGTGTGCACTGTGCTGTTCCCATAGCCAGTGACAGAAGGCGCTGAAGTGGGAGCAAGGCGAGAAGTGGCTCTACCTGCAGCAGCATGTTTGCAGTGTGTCTGTTGGCTAGATTTTGGGGCTGCTCCTGATCTCTGCCCCAAACCAGACCGATCACCCCGGACACTCACACAGCCCGGTGCCAGCTCTTTGGGGCACTGTAATGTTGTATACAGCACAGAGCACGCTTTCAGCACCTGACTTAAGTAAATGGTGACAAAGCCCAGGCAATACTGGGACATTATCAATCTTTGTTCCAAATCCATTATATCTGGCCATGTGCATGTTCCCAGACTCTACAATAGCTGGATTCTTTTCTGGCAGAGAGGCAGAAAGACTGAAAAGCCAGATTTACTGACTGTCTAACATACGTCTCATTCTATTTTCTCCTCTCACATTCACACTGAAAGATGGCCTGTGTATACAATTCAGTCCATTGATGCAGGCTGAAGGACATAAATCCACACCGTGTAGAGGTCAAAGCATAGGGGTTTATTACACACAGCGCTGGCGGAGTGTCACCTGGCTTATTAGGCTCAGAGACACTGTCAATCAATTGATTACAATGAAATATATAGATTTTCCATGGGCGGGGGAAAGTGACGGGGTAGGCAGTTCCACACCCCAGGATAGGTTTTGCAGCAAGACAAGATAGCACATTAGCCAATGGTTAAAAGGTTACATAATGTCTCCGCCCATGGTCTCAAATTAGCAAGTTAACATTTAATTAATACTTTGATAAAATGTTATTAATATAAAATATATATGTTGAATTCTGATTTGGGGTCCATAGGAATGGAGTAACTCCTTTGATTGTCCGACAGGTACATGTCTAGGGGATAAAGCAAAGAAACAGTGAAAGCATATGAAAATAGAGATTGTCTCCTTTATGTCTTAAGGCAGGGCATTGGTCCCGTGGAAGGGAGGTGGAAGGATGCCATATCATTATAGTGACATGTGCCAATATTTCATAAACTCAAGGTTGGATCTGTGGGAAGACTGTTTTCCCTTCAGGAGAAACACAATAGGAACAGGGATTCTTTGTTCAACTTGAAACATTGGATGAAACATAATTATTCAGTTATTGCTTCAACATCTGGCATTTCTACTGACCAAGCAGATCTTAGCAAAGGCAATGTTATTTTGTTTACCTCAGCTTTCTCTTAGCTGATCACTATTAGCTAGGCCTCTGGTCTCCAGACCAAACTCTGGACTTTGGGTCTGAAAAAGAGCTGGCACAATCCATATACCAGGTTGTTATATAACATGCACATGGATTTTAACCCTTCACAGGCTCATGTGTTCAGAGGGTACCTGGTACTCTGTGTTATTTGCAGAAATTGGAAGTCATTGTTTCTCTTCAGTGATTGTCAGAGCAGAATCCCTGATAAGCTGGTCCAAGGGCTTTAGACCTGGCGGAGGGACAGTGGTGAAATGAAAGACAATGCAAGGCTGGACTGGCTGTGAGATTCCCTGCTACCCAATGAAATCACTAAGAACTGAAATCTCTAAAGGCCTGAGTTAACTTCAGAACATGGCACTGCAGAAGTTCCTCTTAACAATACAAAACAGAACTGTCTTGAGCTCCCACCCAGTAAGCTGGGAAAACTTACCACCACCTCTGGGTGTCTCTGAGGCCTGGTCTACACTACGAGTTTAGGTCGAATTTAGCCGCGTTAAATCGACTTAAGCCTGGACACGTTTACACTACGAAGCCCTTTCTGTCGACTTAAAGGGCCCTTTAAACCGGTTTCCTAACACCACCTTGACAAGGGGATTAGCGATAAAATCGGCCTTAGGGGGTCGGAATTGGGTTAGTGTGGATGGAATTCGACATTACTGGCCTCCGGGAGCTATCCCACAGTGCTTCATTGTGACCGCTCTGGACAGCACTCTCATCTCAGATGCACTGGCCAGGTAGACAGGAAAAGCCCCGCGAACGTTTGAATTTCATTTCCTGTTTGCTCAGCGTGGAGAGCACAGGTGACCATGCAGAGCCCATCAGCACAGGTAACCATGATGGAGTCCCAGTCCCAGTCCCAGGATCGCAGAAGAGCTCCAGCCTGGACCGA
>NW_020693027.1:0-3846 GCF_002925995.2 Terrapene triunguis
ATAAAATATGTATATTCTAATTGATTTATTTTACAATTATATGGTAAAAAAGAGGAAGTCAGCAATCTTTCAGTAAGAGTGGGCTGTGACACTCTTGTATTTTTAGGTCTGATTTTGTAAGCCAGTAGTTAAGTGAGGTGAAACTTGGGGGTATGTAAGACAAAATCAGACTCCTGAAAGGGGTACAGTAGTCTGGAAAGGTTGAGAGCCACTAATGTAGAAGGTGAGTGTTCAGAGGCAGAACAGAAATGCCTTGTCATGACCACTGACAGTTCAAACCTTCACTGACAGGAAGTGCTGCGACTGAAAGATACGAGCAAGATTCAGTGCTACCGCGCACAAGAGGTGTGGCACACAAGGCTCTGACCAGGAAGCCGGGGCTTTAAGCCCCCTTTATACCTCTCCGATTCCAGACTCCTCCGGCTCTGAGAGCCTGTGCAGCCTCCAGTGTACGTTAGAGCACTACGCTCCCACACAGGTCCCACCTGTTCCTGGAATAGTCACAACCCCACAGAACCCTCAGCAGCTTTCCCACTGCCGCTGCCAAGGGTTTCCCTGCAGCCAAGAATTCCAAAGCATGAAGTGCTCTGGCCACTTCTCTTCATGCCTTTGTCAGTACCCTGCACCAGGGGCTGCATGAGATGCAGCTTTCGAGCTGCATATGCCAGTATATGCTTTCCCTGCACTGGGGGAGTTCCTCTGGGGATCACACCACTCCCTTTGCAGTCCCTATATGTTGCAGGAGTGGCACAAAACAGCCTGGAATCTGGCCTAATATGTCCAGCCTTACCCATTATATGCCAAGAGACAGATTCTGATTACATTTACACTGGTGTAAAACTGGTGCTAACTCCTGCGAAACCTATGGAATAACCCCATTGTTACACTCTTGAAGATGAGATCCATATCTGACCCTAAGCAAGGTGCGTGAGCTCTATAATTAATAGCAGAATTCAGGGACTCCAAAGCTTTTGTTCATCAAGTCATTATGCTAGGTGGCATCTGATCATGCTCCTAGGCATGATAGAATGGAGATCAGGCATGTAGTTCAAAAAGGGGTCTTGTTTGTGTTGCACTTGCTTTCGTTTTTGTCCCCTTAACAACTGCCTGGCCTGATCTGTTTTACTCAACTTATCTCTGGGAGAACATCTGGGCTGGGCAAAGGAGTTTCCAAGCAGGCTAAAACATGTTGTCATAGACTTTTTCATCGGAACAGACCCAGTGCTGCTATCAAAACACACAGCTGCCAATTACGTATTTGTCTTGGTGGAGCTCAGTAGATCTGTGTTCAGGGCCGGCTCTGGCTTTTTTGCCGCCCCAGGCAAAAAAGCCTCCGGCCGCCCCCCCCCCCCCCCGGGGGGGGGGGGGAGGGCAGCCGGAGCCCCGGGGGGGGCTCCGCTCTCCCCCCGGTGGCCGGGGGGGAGGGCGGCCGGAGCCCTGGGAGGAGGGCGGCGAGCCCCGGCGGGGGCTCCTCTCTCCCCCCGGCGGCTGGGGGAGGGCGTGGGGGGGAGGGCGGCCGGAGCCCGCTGTTCCCCCGGTGGCCAGAGCGCAGGGGGCAGGGCGGCCAGAGCGCCGGGGGGAGGGCTGCGAGCCCGGCCGTGGCCCCGCTCTCCCCAGGGGCCGGAGCGCCGCGCCGCCCCCCTCCAGGTGCCGCCCCAAGCACCAGCTTGGTGGGCTGGTGCCTGGAGCCGGCCCTGTCTGTGTTCACTTGGCCATTTGAAAGGAAATGGAAAAGGAAGGAGGTAAAGAGGAACATAGGAAGGCTGCTTTAGACCACAGAGATGCAAAGGGGAGGTGGTTGTGTCCTAAGGGAACAGAGCCAAGGAGGGATCAAATGCTATAATCCTTCCCAGTATGAGGCAAAAACCCCAAACTTCCCAATAGTATTGAGTATATGGCCCCCTTCTCACATTCTGTAGTAGGGCTGATGAGCTTGACTCACTAGCCTGCAGGAGCTTTAGCTTGGTGTTTTGGGGTCCCACAGGATGAGTAGAGGAATATACGTTATTAGAAAATGAGGTTGGTTTTAGATCTGTTCAGAGCTCTCTTGGGCTGAGCGTTGCTGGGTGTGCAGAAAAGACCTGTGCACACCCACAATCTCACCTCCCAGGCTGGGACTGTATCACCCCCTGCACCAACAATGCAAACTGGATGTTGGTCTTCAGGTGAATAATATTAGGAAGCCACAGGGCCTGTGCTTACTCCCCTAAAAGTATAGGTATGTAATATAGCTTGCTTATTTTAGGTAGGCTCTATGTGACTCTGGGTATGTCTACACTACGAGGGTAGTTCGATTTTACTTAAATCGAATATGTGGAATCGATATTGCAAAGTTGAACGTGTGTGTCCACACTAAGGAGAGTAATTCGACTTTGTGAGTCCACACTAACGGGGCGAGCGTCGATATTGGAAGCGGTGCACTGTGGGCAGCTATCCCACAGTTCCCGCAGTCCCCGCTGCCCATTGGAATTCTGGGTCGAGCCGCCAATGCCTTCTGGGTAAAAAAATGTGTCGTCATCCGTCCGTCACTAACGCCCTCCCACCCTCCATGAAAGCGCCGGCGGGAAATCAGCTCGCTCACTTTTCTGGTCAGTGACAGCGCGGACGCCACAGCACTGCGATCATGGATCACGCTGCGACCATCGCTGCAGTTGTGGCCGTTCTCAACACCTCGCAGCTTATCATACACCTTTCCCTGAGGCAGATGCAGAGAAATCAGGCGAGGAGGCTACGACACCGCCGTGATGGCCTGAAGTCGGAGAGTAGCACAGAGCTGTCAGAAACCACGAGCCCCAGCGCCCAGGACATCACGGTGGCAATGGGTCATGTGGATATTGTGGAACGGCGATTCTGGGCCCGGGAAACAAGCACGGACTGGTGGGACCGCATAGTGCTGCAGGTCTGGGATGAATCCCAGTGGCTGCGAAACTTTCGCATGCGGAAGGGGACTTTCCTCGAACTTTGTGAGTTGCTGTCCCCTGCCCTGAAGCGCAAGGACACCCGCATGCGAGCAGCCCTGACTGTCCAGAAGCGAGTGGCCATAGCCCTCTGGAAGCTTGCAACGCCGGACAGCTACCGGTCAGTCGCGAACCACTTTGGCGTGGGCAAATCTACCGTGGGGGTTGTTGTCATGCAAGTAGCCAAGGCAATCGTCAAGGTACTGCTGTCAAAGGTAGTGACTCTGGGAAACGCGCAGGCCATCATAGATGGCTTCGCCGCGATGGGATTCCCAAACTGCGGTGGGGCTATAGATGGGACTCACATCCCTATCCTGGGACCGGGCCACCAGGCCAGCCAGTACATCAATAGAAAGGGCTACTTTTCAATGGTGCTGCAAGCACTGGTGGACCATCGGGGACGGTTTACAAACATCTACGTCGGATGGCCGGGCAAGGTTCATGACGCTCGCGTGTTCAGGAACTCTGGTCTGTTTAGACGGCTGCAGGAAGGTATTTACTTCCCGGACCACAAGATAACTGTTGGGGATGTGGAGATGCCTACAGTGATCCTCGGGGACCCAGCCTACCCGCTAATGCCCTGGCTCATGAAGCCCTATACTGGCGCCCTGGACACAGAAAAAGAACTCTTCAACTACCGGCTGAGCAAGTGCAGAATGGTGGTGGAGTGTGCTTTTGGCCGTCTCAAAGGGAGATGGAGAAGCTTACTCACTCGCTGTGATCTCAGCGAAACCAATATCCCCATCGTTATTGCAGCTTGCTGTGTGCTCCACAATCTGTGTGAGAGCAAGGGGGAGACCTTTATGGCGGGGTGGGAGGTTGAGGCAAATAGCCTGGCTGCTGATTACGCCCAGCCAGACAGCCGGGCGATTAGAAGAGCCCAGCGGGA
>NW_020693028.1:0-322 GCF_002925995.2 Terrapene triunguis
GTGACACCGTCTGGCCATGCGAGGTAATACACAAAGCATTTCCTTCATGGAGCAACAGTGACACCATGTGGCCACGCAAGGTAATGCACAGAGCATTTCCTTTATGGAGCAACAGTGACACTGTGTGGCCGCTTGGGGTAATGCACAGAGCATTTCCTTAAGGAGCAACAGTGACACCATGTGGCCACGCGAAGTAATGCACAGAGCATTTCCTGCATGGAGCAACAGTGACACTGTCTGGCCACGCGAGGAAAAGCACATAGCATTTCCTTCGAGGAGCAACTGTGACACCGTGTGGCCACGCGAGGTAATGCACAGAGCA
>NW_020693028.1:332-1060 GCF_002925995.2 Terrapene triunguis
CGAGGTAATGCACAGAGCATTTCCTGCATGGAGCAACAGTGACACTGTGTGGCCACACGAGGTAAAGCACAGAGCATTTCCTTCATGGATCAACAGTGACACTGGGTGGCTACGCGGGTAATACACAGAGCATTTTCTACATGGAGCAACAGTGACACCATGTGGCCACGCGGGGTAATGCAGAGAGCATTTCCTTAAGGAGTAACAGTGACACGGGGTGGCCACACGAGGTAATGCACAGAGAATGTCTTTCATGGACCAACGGTGACACTGTCTGGCCACGCAAAGTAACGCACAGAGCATTTCCTTCATGAAGCAACAGTGACACCGTGTGGCCATGCGAGGTAATGCACAGAGCATTTCCTTCATGGAGCAACAGTGACACTAGGTGGCCACGTGGGGTAATGCACAGAGCATTTTCTGCATGGAGCAACAGTGACACTGGATGGCCACGAGGGGTAATGCACAGAGCATTTCCTTCATGGAGCAACAGTGACACTGTGTGGCCACACAAGGTAAAGCACAGAGCATTTCCTTCATGGATCAACAGTGACACTGGGTGGCTACGCGGGTAATAGAGCATTTTCTACATGGAGCAACAGTGACACTGGGTGGCCATGCAGGGTAATGCACAGAGCATTTCCTTAAGGAGCAACACTGACACTGTGTGGCCACCGAAGATAATGCACAGAGCATTTCCTTCATGGACCAATGGTGACACCGTCTGG
>NW_020693028.1:1070-3278 GCF_002925995.2 Terrapene triunguis
CACGAGGTAATGCACAGAGCATTTCCTTCATGGAGCAACAGTGACACTGTGGCCTTGGCTACACTGGCGCTGTACAGCGCTGCAACTTCCTGCGCTCAGGGGTGTGAAAATGCCCCCCCATGAGCACAGCGAGTGCAGCGCCGTAAAGCGCCAGTGTAATCAGCGCCTGCAGCGCTGCATGCTCGCTCGCAGCACTGCAAGCTGTTGTCAGATGCTACCGGTGTGGTGCTTCTGCTTTCTCCTGTTGATATCACTCGGCTGCGTGCGTGTGTTCCCTCTGTGTGCTGCCCCAGCTCTGCGCAGATAGCTGATACAGCAAACCCGACGAGAACCCCCAATAACCACAGAGTCTTAGTAAGGTACAAAGGCAACTCGGCCAGGTTTATTGCGACCCTGACACAATTTCAGTTCCCCGTAGATTACTTAGTCTACCGGGCATACTGCTAGAAAGTGCCGCTCGGCAATGGACACAGCTCAGTGGCGGGACTTTCCACTACCCCCTCGGCTGGACAAAGACACCACCCCAGGGATACATTTTTATACACAGGTACAAACAAGTTACACATCACTCCTGACGTATTGAGGTGCAACCCCTCTACGCAGCAAGGTACAACCCTTCTACGTAGTAAGGTGCCGCCTCGCACCTTGTACCTGTTGGTTCGATCAAAACAACTCTATCCATCATTTTACCCTTTTGCCCCTGTCATTGGGATGGGTCGGCCTGTTCCATGTTATCTGTGGAATGTTTCGGTATAGTGTGTCTTGGTACCATGTTTATACTGTAACTATGCTAAGTGGATATATTTTTATGCAACATCAGCCCTTTCCTTGCCAGCTTCTGTGAGCAGGGCCTGCCTCTTGCTCACAGCTTAACTTTGCTTTATGCTATCAAAGTCTTAACCATTACGTTAGTTCAGGCCTTAGGGCCTTTACTTACTACACAAGCTATTCCCCTCGGAGAGGTGGAGTATTTGCAGCGCTGTGAGAGAGCTCTCGCAGCGCTGGCGGCGCGACTACACTCGCGCTTCACAGCGCTGCCGCAGCAGCGCTGTGAATTCTCAAGTGTAGCCAAGGCCTGTGTGGCCACGTGGGGTAATGCACAGAGCATATTCTACATGGAGCAACAGTGACACTGTGTGGCCACGCGAGGTAATACACAGAGCATTTCCTTAAGGAGCAACAGTGACACTGTGTGGCCACGCGGGGTAATGCAGAGACCATTTCCTTAAGGAGTAACAGTGACACTGCGTGGCCACGCGAGGTAAAGCACAGAGCATTTCCTTAAGGAGCAACAGTGACACTGTGTGCCATGCGAGGTAATGCACAGAGCATTTCCTTTATGGAGCAACAGTGACACTGTGTGGCCACATGGGGTAATGCACAAAGCATTTCCTTCATGAGGGGTCTGGGGTGGAGGTGTGGATGAGGAGTTTGGGATGTGGGAGGAGCTTAAGGCTGGGGCAGGGGGTTGGGATGCGGGGTTCAGGAGG
Source organism: Terrapene triunguis (assembly GCF_002925995.2). Taxonomy (NCBI): domain Eukaryota; kingdom Metazoa; phylum Chordata; order Testudines; family Emydidae; genus Terrapene; species Terrapene triunguis. The sequence goes on from NW_020693028.1 coordinate 2,561, forward strand.
GGGCTCAGGGCTGGGGCAGAGGCTTGGGAGGGGGGAGAGCTCTGACTGGGGGTTCAGGCTCTAGGGTGGGGCCAGGGAGGAGCAGTTTGGGTGCAGGCAGGCTGCCCTAAGGCTGGTGCCAGAGGACTCCCCCCAGCAGGAGGGCCGACAGGGAGGGAGCAGGGGGCTCCGGAGAAGGGCCCGCTCTCCCCCTTGCCAGCAGCAGGGAGCTCTGGGCCTGGGGAGAGGCCCACAGCAGCCCTGCAAGCCCCAACTTGCTCCCCTACCCAGTTCCCGCCCGCCCCCTATCTCTCTCCTCTTCAGGTCCCTGCCGCGTGGCCCTTTAGAGCTGCTGCATGGCTAGTTATAGCCAGCTGCGCGGCCGCGCAGCTTAGAGGGAATTTAGCGCACTTAGGGTGGATGGGAGCTGCCACTGGCTCGCGGGCCTTGCAATGCAGAACACTGATTTATTGTCTGAATTATCGTAGCAAATGGCCCATGACCCCATTGTGCTAGGCGCTGTACGCAAAGGGAATAAAGAGACAGTCCCTGCCTCTGCCCTAGTCTATGCCATCTCTAACATTAACAACTCCTGGCTAATGTCCATGTAAGGGACAGCCCCAAATCCCTGCCTTTGTATCTCCTCTGAACAACCCGGGAATAGCAACACTTGCTTCTCCAGCCCCATGACGCACCCAAACAACCCTGTAGTTCAGTTAACAGCACAGCTGCAGGGGCT
>NW_020693029.1:0-1943 GCF_002925995.2 Terrapene triunguis
GCAAAGGCACAAAATGAGCTCAAACTAGCTAAGGGAATAAAGGGGAACAAGAAGACTTTTTATCAATACATTAGAAGCAAGAGGAAGACCAAAGACAGGGTAGGCCCACTGCTTAGTGAAGAGGGAGAAACAGTAACAGGAAACTTGGAAATGGCAGAGATGCTTAATGACTTCTTTGTTTCGGTCTTCACCGAGAAGTCTGAAGGAATGCCTATCCTAGTGAATGCTAATGGGAAGGGGGTAGGTTTAGCAGATAAAATAAAAAAAGAACAAGTTAAAAATCACTTAGAAAAGTTAGATGCCTGCAAGTCACCAGGGCCTGATGAAATGCATCCTAGAATACTCAAGGAGCTAATAGAGGAGGTATCTGAGCCTCTAGCTATTATCTTTGGAAAATCATGGGAGACGGGAGAGATTCCAGAAGACTGGAAAAGGGCAAATATAGTGCCCATCTATAAAAAGGGAAATAAAAACAACCCAGGAAACTACAGACCAGTTAGTTTAACTTCTGTGCCAGGGAAGATAATGGAGCAAGTAATTAAGGAAATCATCTGCAAACACTTGGAAGGTGGTAAGGTGATAGGGAACAGCCAGCATGGATTTGTAAAGAACAAATCATGTCAAACCAATCTGATAGCTTTCTTTGATAGGATAACGAGTCTTGTGGATAAGGGAGAAGCTGTGGATGTGGTATACCTAGACTTTAGTAAGGCATTTGATACGGTCTCGCATGATATTCTTATCGACAAACTAGGCAAATACAATTTAGATGGGGCTACTATACGGTGGGTGCATAACTGGCTGGATAACCGTACTCAGAGAGTTGTTATTAATGGTTCCCAATCCTGCTGGAAAGGCATAACGAATGGGGTTCCGCAGGGGTCTGTTTTGGGACCGGCTCTGTTCAATATCTTCATTAACGACTTAGATATTGGTATAGAAAGTACGATTATTAAGTTTGCGGATGATACCAAACTGGGAGGGATTGCAACTGCTTTGGAGGACAGGGTCATAATTCAAAATGATCTGGACAAATTGGAGAAATGGTCTGAGTTAAACAGGATGAAGTTTAACAAAGACAAATGCAAAGTGCTCCACTTAGGAAGAAAAAATCAGTTTCACACATACAGAATGGGAAGAGACTGTCTAGGAAGGAGTACGGCAGAAAGGGATCTAGGGGTTATAGTGGACCACAAGCTAAATATGAGTCAACAGTGTGATGCTGTTGCAAAAAAAGCAAACGTGATTCTGGGATGTATTAACAGGTGTGTTGTGAGCAAGACACGAGAAGTCATTCTTCCGCTCTACTCTGCTCTGGTTAGGCCTCAGCTGGAGTATTGTGTCCAGTTCTGGGCACCGCATTACAAGAAAGATGTGGAGAAATTGGAAAGGGTCCAGAGAAGAGCAACAAGAATGATTAAAGGTCTTGAGAACATGACCTATGAAGCAAGGCTGAAAGAATTGGGTTTGTTTAGTTTGGAAAAGAGAAGACTGAGAGGGGACATGATAGCAGTTTTCAGGTATCTAAAAGGGTGTCATAAGGAGGAGGGAGAAAACTTGTTCACCTTAGCCTCTGAGGATAGAACAAGAAGCAATGGGCTTAAACTGCAGCAAGGGAGGTCTAGGTTGGACATTAGGAAAAAGTTCCTAACTGTCAGGGTGGTTAAACACTGGAATAAATTGCCTAGGGAGGTTGTGGAATCTCCATCTCTGGAGATATTTAAGAGTAGGTTAGATAAATGTCTATCAGGGATGGTCTAGACAGTATTTGGTCCTGCCATGCGGGCAGGGGACTGGACTCGATGACCTCTCGAGGTCCCTTCCAGTCCTAGAATCTATGAATCTATGAATCTATGAAAAATACATAATAAATAGCACATTTTATCTCTGAAGCATACGACTTCTCAAAAATTGTAGACCAGTGTTATTAGTTAAATTGGAGA
>NW_020693030.1:0-16483 GCF_002925995.2 Terrapene triunguis
CCCCTAAAAATGTGCCGCCCCAAGCACCAGCTTGTTTGGCTGGTGCCTAGAGCCGGCCCTGAGTGCTTGTCTCTTTCACCAGCAGACGTTGGTCCAGTCAGATATTACCTCTCCCACCTTACCTCTCTCATATCCTGGGACCAACACAGCTACAACAACACTACAAACATGCAAATGAAAGAAAAAGTTTCATTTTAGTTTGATTTTTTTTTTTGGTCTTGGAAATCCACACATTTTCCATCAAAACCTCTTTTTTTACAGTGACATTTCTTTTGACAGAAGAAAATTTTGATTCAAAATTAAAGAAAAAATCATTTTGATTGACATTTTCTGATGAAAAATTGAAAAAAGAGTAAAAATAAAAAACCCAACAGATTTCCCCCATCCCCAATTTGCCGACATTTTTTGCCAAAGACTGTGGGGTGATGGTTTCCATTTCTGCCCTGACATGGAAATTGTCTGTGACCATGGGTAACTCAAACCCCCTCTTAGCCTGGGATTTTCAAGTGAGAGCAAGATAAGTGCCCAATTCCCATAGAACTTCAAAGGGTGTTTGATGTCTGAACCCCTCAGATGCTTTGAATATCCCAGCCTTCCTGCCTCAGTTCCCCATTTCTAAAGCAGGGATAACAAGAATTTCCCTACTTTGCAGGTGTGTGGTGAGGTTAAGTGTTTTCAGGATTGTGGGGGCACTCAGGGGCAATGATGTTGGGTGTCATATCAGTGCTTATGCAGACCTCTTTGAATGAAGATAATGGAGATGGAGGCATTGCCCACCAGCGTATCTTTCAGCCCACCTCAGAGATTCCCTAGGCTCGTGGAGAGCATAAGTTGAGGAAATTTTAATAGAACATCCATGAGGATTGAACTAATGACCTCATCATGTAAAAGCTGGTCATGCTGAAGGAACAGAGCCCTTAGATCCAAGCCCTGTAGCAGACCCATAAAAATCTATATGGAGTACAACCAATAGAATCAAAGAAACAGACACATTAGATTAGCCTGGACTGCACTTTGATCTGTGTGAAGTAAGCCACTTTTAACCACTTGAGGACCTTAGGGCTAGATTCACAATGGGACTTTGGCTTTCAGACACTTAAAAAACTCCCTGGGATTCACAATGCCTGAGTTCAGTGCCCAGTGACCACTCCAGTCCACAGCTGCTGGAGAGCTACAGAACCTGGACTATACTAAGAGAAAGAAATAACAAAACCCATGGTGGGAATCTCACTATGGTTTTATCCATCAATCTGGGCACTTCCCTGGGATCTGTTTTCCAGCTCTAACCTACCCTGGAGATCTGAGCTCCACAGATTCTTTGCTGTGGGAGAACCTGGGGACACAGCTAGTCACAGGAAGGTTTCAGAGAGTCATAGCAAGTATGGCAGGGCTGCTGAGAGTGGGTTTGGGCCCCGGTGAAGAAGAATGGGTCTGTGGGCTATTATCCTCCAAACTCTTTTTATCTGACAGCTCCGCAAATAGCTGTAAAATCCTTTCGAACAGAAAACAGTACAAGTGCTCAGTGTGATCTCCCCAACCAGATCTCTCCTTCCTTCTCACTATGGGCTCTGAGCATCCCCCTATCCAGCAATAACAATGCCTATCCCTAATATCACATTGGACAGTTTAGGAATCAAGAGTCAATACCTCGCATAACCTGCCATGTGCATGGTCTCATAGCCAGCTGCCTTCAAATGAGCAAGAAAGGCCTGGGGAAGTCACATCTCAGAGTTGATCATTGCTGTACTGAGAGGCTGGGGAAGTGGACCTGGTTCCAAAAATGAGACAGCCCCAAAAATCTTCCTCTAATATAATATCTGATACATGAGGTAAGGCTGGCTCTAGGATGAAAGATTCTCTGAAATCTCCCTCAGCTTTCCTGGCAGGATGAAGGGATCTGACTCTTTGGAGATTTAGGGAGTCTGCCACAAGGGGAATCATTAAGAAATCCCTGGAGTGGTTCAGTTTGGTTACATGTTTATTTTAGCCACCCAAACTCAGCCTGCTCTGGAGTTCCCCTGCCAGGCAGGGTGGACACAAGGGACGTATTTGAGATGCAGGGAAAGAAATGAACATTTGAGTGGCCTCAGTCTGAGGGAATTCCAGTAAGTTTTATTGCTGGCACTGGGAGAGAAATGTGATCAAGGGATTAGAGCAGGAGGAAAGGAGTCAATGCTACTGGGTCCTAAGCTAGTTCCAGAAGGGCATGGAGTTAAGCTCCTTGGGGCTGAGATGGTCTTTTTGTTCTGTGTTTATACAGCACCTTGCACAATGTAGTCCTGGTCCAGGACTGGGGCTCATAGGCACTAAAGCACCAACACAACAAAACAACAACAAAAATCATGAGTGGCTATTGAAGGGAAAATATTCAGATCCATCAGACTCCTTTGACATCCCACCCTCTGCTCACTGAGGACAGCTTCTAGGTTCTATTGTACAACTTTCTGAAATGTGCTTGTAAAACGACTTTATCCGGGCCATTTGGACACTGCATCAGTTTACAAATTAAACTTTAATTCCCTACGTACATGTTCCATGAGTTCAGCCTGGGACCTGAGTGTGAAGCTGTGTCTCAGCTTCTCTGTCATCATCAACTTCTCTGTCATCACCACCAGCAACAAATGTTCTACAGGCAATACCAAGCTTTAAGCTGTGCAGCCCCGTCTCCTTCACACCCTGCCTACATGTACCCCTGTGCAGCCCCGTCTCCTTCACACCCTGCCTACATGTACCCCTGTGCACTCCTGCTGCTTTCTGTCATTTCGCAAAGGAGTCACTGATGAAAAATCAGTTCACAATTGTGTTGCCAATATGCCAGTCAGGAATAGCCACCAGCCAGTTCCCCAGATCTGTGCTGTCTTTGAAGGGCTGACAGGAGTAACAGTATTTACAATTTATTTATTTATATTTGTTGCTGAAAATCTGACTCGGCTACACATGGTTAGTAAATCTGTGTATTGAGTAAGAAGAGGCCATTTTTACTGAATCACTTTTCAGAGCTTTCAACTATTACAAATATAGAGTTGTTCAGGAATGAAAACACTTGTTATAATTATTTTTGAAATATTTCAAAAACATTTTAATATTTAAGTATATAAAAAGAACTGATTTTCCAATTTTTGGAAAAAATCATGAATATTTTAACTGAAAATGTTCTGGTTTTGGTATTTCAATCCTTTTATTAATTATTATTATTATTTGTTTATTTTCCTTATAAAAAGAGCTGAACATAGAGAAACAGGGGTAGCATCGGAGGAAACACAAAAAATGTGTTTTTCCCCAGTTTTTTGTTGTCCTTTGAAAAAAAATTGCACAATTTCTGAAAATACTTTTTCATATTTTAACTTTAATTAAAATGCAGTTTTTCAAAGAAAAATAATCCCTCAAAATTTTCGACCAGCTAAACACATTTTTTGAGAGAGACAAGGTAGGTGATATCTTTTATTGGACCAGCTAATATTGATGGATGAGGCAAATTTTCAAGTTCATCAACCTTTCCTCTGCCTCTGACAGACAGGGTCTGAATGGGACCAGATCTGGTAGGTGTCCTCTAAGCACACCTACCAGACTGGGCCCCTCATGAACACTATGCAGGTGAATACGTAACTTCTCTGGTTTGTGGATCACTCTGGGAGATAGACGTCTGAACACCTAGAAGGAGATAGCATTGCTTATGCGCAAAGTCAAAAACTTAGGTGATGACGGAACTGTTACCCTGGACATTTAAGCATTGAGTGATTAACAGATAATCTTAAAATAAATAAATACATTCAGTCAATGGAAACACTTTGTTTTGATAATTTTCATAGTTTCATGGAGTTTAAGGCCAGAAGGGGCCATTCGATTATCTCTCCTGACCTTGTGTGTATCACAGGCCATTTAACTTCACCCAAAAAGAACAGGAGTACTTGTGGCACCTTAGAGACTAACAAATTTATTAGAGCATAAGCTTTCGTGGGCTACAACCCACTTCTTCGGATGCATAACTTCACCCAGTTACCCCCATCTTGAGCCCAAAGACTTTAGTTAAATTAAAGCAGTTCAGTCCTCAGCAGACTACGCTGTCGCCACAGGCAAAGACCGGGAGAGACGGAGATGCCACCAGTGTCCAAAGCAGGGAACTGATCAGCTGAGGCATGCCCAGGTGATGCCACCTGACAATGCGCCCTATGCTCCAGAGGAAAGTTTTGTTTGATTTTGACCTTTTTAATGATTTTCACCTTTTCTTTAGTATAAATTAAATGAGATATCAAAATGAAAAAAAACATTTTGAGCTGGAAAATGTAAGAACAGGACATTTCAGTCTTTTTTGCACCTTTAACAAAAAAAAAATTAAACCAGAAGATTAATCAAATCCAACCCTTTACCGAGAAAAGTTTTTGTTTTGATGAAATAGCATTTTCTGACAAACAAAATGTTTAGATAGAAAATGTTCAAGAAGCTCTCCTGAAGAGCTCATAAGTCCATTGACCTGGGAAACTCATTGCCACAAGGTATTGCTGAGACAAAGAGCTCAGCAGGGTGAGTCATTGGCGTGGATCACGAGAATCTTCAAGGTTACATGCGATAAGAGAATGAATTAAATCGCTATGGTGCAGGTCTCCAACCAGCCACTAACTCACAGAGAACCTCCCTTATGGTCCCTCCAGGAGTCACTTCCCTGAGCAGGGCTGTTCCATGAGCCTGTGGAAAGAGGCACACTTAGTCACATAAAGCTCTGCTGACTCTCAGGGCTGGGTTCAGACACTCCAGGGCCATGCATAGGGCTCTTCCCCCTTGATCCTGTGCCCATGTGGAGTGTCAGTGGTGGGTGGGACAGTGGCATGGGACCCCTGCTCCATCCCAGAAGAGACAGTGGGTGACTGTCCTCCACTCCTTGGGATCAGCAAGGTGCCCACAGACAGGAAGAGGCAATCATGGTCTCCCCAGTCCTTACATTCCCAGCCAGGGTGTATCTACTTGGGTGATGGGGTCAGGACTTCTGTGCTCTTCCCCTCCCCCTGCACACTGAACTCCCTGATGGGGTGGGGTTGTTGGGGTCCTCAGAGAAGTGGGGCTGGGAGTTCAAACCCCATGGAGATGTCTGGGGCAGTTCCCCTCTACTAGAGCCATTGTCTCAGGCTCTCTGCAGACTCAGGCAAACAATGCTGCAGCTGCTGACCTGGGGGCAGATCTCCCCACTCTCCAAACCTTTGCTCCAGGCTGTGGGTGGTGCATCAACTGGGGCTGGCCCCAGTCAGACCCAGGGCACTGGTCTCTGGCAATTCCTATGTTCCTGTGGAAAACAAGGAAAATCTGCTTGAAAAAAATAACTTGACAAATATTTCACCCAGATCTGTGAAAATTCATTAAAAGCTCAAACAAAACAGAATCATGGATCAGCTCTAAATAAATGATTCTTTATGAATCGTTCTTCCTGTATCAGTTAATATCCCTCAGATTAAGTGTTTTGGTAAACTGAGGCATAGAGAGTTGAGATAATATAGTGCATAGTCAGGCTTAGATCACAGGAGCTCCTGGTGTCTTGACCTCCTTTCCCTAGCCACTGCTGACTGCTCTATTTGCTATCATTTGAGGTCGCAATTCTTAAGGGAGTCTTAGGGAGTTAGAAGCCCAAGATGTACATGTGTTACTCCCTTAGGCTCTTTTGGAAATCCCTGCTGTCATTTTCTAGAATTGCAGAGAAGCCCAAGCCTTGGAAGTCAACAAAATAGATGCAGTGCCAGGATTACAAAGGGGCTTAGGCACCTAAAGAAGCTGATAGGTGCCTACTGGGATTTACAATAGCACCAAAAGTTTAGGCATCCAACTCTCATTGAATGACAATGGGATTTAGCCACTTAGCTCACATAGGAGCTTTGATAAATCCCAGTCAGTGCCTGTCTTCATCTAATTAGATGCCTAAATCCATTTGTAATCCTGGCCAACAGATAACACAGAAGCTGGGCTGGAATCAGGGAACCCTGCGGGAGATTGTAGGCCCTGTGCTAGGCAGGGGATCAGATTAGAGGATAAAAAGGACCCTTTTGGCTTTATCACCAAGGCATCTATGCACTTGCCTCTGGGCCTTTGCTGCTGAGCTGTGCAGGGCTCCAGGGAGTGAGTCCCGCTAGCCCTTAGGAAATAGACATGAATAAATACCTTCCTGCAGCGTGGGTCCTTTAATACCAGTGCAAATCAAAGCCAGCTACACACAGCTCATCTGCAGAGAGCAACAGGTCTGAGTCTAGTTCAGTCACAGAGTGAGGGGTGAAAGGACGCTCAGATACCTGTTCCTTTAGCTCCTAGGTGGTATATAGATAGATATTGACCAAAGAATCCTGGTGCTGGATGATTGAATGCGTCATATGTTGGGGAAAAAAATCCACAAAGATCAGCACAGTAAGTTTGTTATTTCAATTAAATATGTTTGGGTATCAACATACAGGGGGAAATTCAGATGATAAATATGAATTACAATATGAAAACGTTAAGACTTTACTCTCAGTTTAATCAATTATCTATTGCTGATAGGAATTTTTCCGCCTCTCAGGAAAAGGTTGACTTTTCACTGAAAACGCAAAATCTTTTTTTTTTTTAAATTTTTGGCAAATGAAAACTTTCTACTGAAAACTGGATGTTTTTTTATCACACCCAAAATGTTTGTTTTTTGAGTTTTCAGATACTTTACGCATTAAACCCAAAATGTTTCAGAAAAGCAGACAGATACTGAGATTTGTTGTTGTTTAGCTGAAAAAGCAATCTCCATTATAAAAGACACAGCTAAAAATTTCCAAGCAGCCTTAAACTTTAAATAAGTTGGGGAACATTAATATTCTCTGATAAAGTATTAATTTCAAGTCCATTTATTCTATTGCATCTGTGTGATTTCTCTTTCAAAGGGATAGTTGTGAGAAGATAACAACTGAATAACCGGTAAAGTCGATAGCGCAGAGACTGTGTTTTATACAGACTAGCCCCTTTAAACCCTGGGTTAGAGTTGAACCAAGCAGCCAAAGCCTGTCTATCCTGACCCCATTCAAGGACATACGGGAGCTCACTGGAAGTAGAGCCCTGAACTCCTGGATTAGCTCCACACTGCTGACGGGTGAGTATATATGGTGTAAATGGGTGTGCAGAATATACACATACCAAAATATGGGGCCATGTTTCTAAAAGTATTATGGTGCCTACTGGGATTTTCAGAAGCACCTAGGAGTTTATAACTCGTTAATTTCAAGTGGTGTTGGGGGCCTAGATGTTTTGAGAATACCACTAGGTGCCTCAATGCCTTTGAAAATCTGCCCCACAGCCCCTTTCCGAAAGCCCTTACAGTCCTAGCAGACACAGCAGAGAAACGGGTGGGGAACAGAGGCAGAAAGAGGGGTAATGACTTGTCCAAGATCACACAGCAGGTCACTGGCAGAGACAAGAACAGAGCCCAGGCATCCTGACAGCAACTCCACTGCACTGCACAGAGTAAACGATACAACACAGCGATGATGGAGGGATGCTGCTAGTCCATTGTTACACGCAGGCAAAAGTGCAGCTGGGAGTTGGTGCCATAAATCAGTTTGGAAGCAGGCAGCAGGCCGTCTAGGCACAGAGCTTGGGGTAGAAAAATTACAGATGAGCTGCTACTTACAATGCTGGAGGAGTCTACCTCATATTGCTCTGCAATGTGGGAATCAGGCTGTGTTGGCATTTTAATTAATTTCGTGACCAAACTGTGAGGTTGGTGATGGTCGCAATAGAGGGACCTTCTTTGAAAGAACTGTTGGGTCTGGAGTGTGCTTTGTTCCATCCTTCACACTGCAATTTATCAAACCACACCTCGGGCCAAATCCTGTGATGGGGTAAAGTGACATAGCTCCATTGACTTTAAAGAAGCTGATCCAATTTACACTAGTGTGATAATATGACTGATTAATTGTCAGAGGCAAGGAGCACTAACAATACCTAATCATTGCAAGTGACGAGTTCTGTGTACCTTTGACATTCACATAATGAGATATTAGGGTAAGGAGAAACAGGGCCATTCTCTCTGTCACCTTAATCCTGATCATTGTCCTTCTCATTTCCTACACAGACATCACACAGCGTACTGAGGAAAAAAATGTCCAACCAGACCGCCGTGACCGAGTTCCTTCTCCTGGGATTCTCTGACATTCAGGAACTGCAGATTTTACACTTTGTGGTGTTTCTACTGCTTTACCTGATATCCCTGCTGGGGAACCTTCTCATCATCACAGCCATAGCCCTCAACTACCACCTTCACACCCCCATGTACTTCTTCCTCATGAATCTGTCCATCCTAGACCTCGGCTCAATCTCTGTCACCATCCCCAAATCCATGGCTAATTCCCTCATGAATACCAGATCGATTTCTTATTCTGGATGTGTTGCCCAAGTCTTTCTCTTTGCCTTCTTTGCTTCAGCAGATTATGCCATACTGACCGTCATGGCATATGATCGATATGTCGCCATCTGCCAACCACTGCACTATGAGACAGTGATGAACAAGAGAGCTTGTGTCCAAATGGCAGCCAGTGCCTGGATTAGTGTTATTCTGTACTCTGCAGTGCACACTGGAAACACGTTTGCAATATCCTTCTGTCAAGGCAACATGGTGGATCAGTTCTTCTGTGAAATCCCCCAGCTCCTCAAGCTCGCCTGCTCTGACTCAGACCTCAGTGAAGTTGGGTTTCTCATTTTTAGTTTATTCTTATGGTTAAGCTGCTTTGTTTTCATAATTGTGTCATATGTTCAGATCTTCACCACAGTGGTGAGAATCCCCTCTGAGCAGGGCCGGCATAAAGCCTTCTCCACCTGCCTTCCTCACCTCATTGTGGTCTCCTTGTTCCTTTGTACTGCCACTTTTGCATACCTGAAACCCATCTCCAGCTCTCCATCAGTTCAGAATCTCTTGGTGGCTGTTCTCTATTCTGTGTTGCCACCAATGATGAATCCGATCATCTACAGCATGAGGAACAAGGAGCTCAAAGGTGCACTGAGTAAACTGATAGGTTGGAGGTTAATCATTAAGAATTAAATGTCCATATTTATCCTTTGATCATGATTTCATTCTGTGTTTCTTTATAAATATAACTATCTGATAATATTATTGTCTTCATGAAAACGTAACATGCTGTTTATACAGAATTGGGTATTTACACTATTAAAAATCCAGAGAAACTTGACTGCAGAAAAAAAAAAGAGTTATTATATGTTTACACGAATGTAAATAAGATTAGAATCTATCTATCTATCTATCTAGTATATACTGTTACCCATCACCATACTATATGAGCATCTTGCACATAATATCAGTAGCCATAGCAAAAGTCCCTAGTGGGGTCTCTGGCTCTTCTTATTTTGAGTGATAAAAAGTCTGATTGAGGTATCACTGCATATGTTGTTTGTTTCTCTGTTTTTTTATTTGTTTTTGTTTAGCTGGTTGGTTGGTGGTTTGATTTGTTTCTTTGTTCCAGGTGGTTTTGGAGGTGGAACGGCCCAAGGAGACAGTGAGTGTTTGGTTCGACAGGTTTTTCAATGTTTGTCCTCTCTCAGGAGTGCCCATATGTCATCTCTTTGATGGGGTTTTTCTGAGCGTGCTGAAGGTTTCCTCCCCACAATGATAAAAGGGTGCAAAAGAGGTTTCTGCATGGTTGAATTCCTGCTGAAATGATTATGTTTATACTGTTGGGGTATTATCGTATTATTAATGATGTGTTGGGGAACAAAGAGCCAATTTATGAACATTATTGTGGTTTTTTTCCTGTTAAAGATTGTCTATGTACAGAGCATGATTGTCCTATAAGTCATCCTCATTAAATGTTATTTAGTAAAGATTTTAATGACTATATCTTACACCATCGCTCATTTACAAACAACTTATCAGAAGTACTCATTGTTTGAACTTTTAGCAGTTTTGATTGTATACATTTTTAACATGATCTCCTTCGCTTCTCTGAATAAATGGAGTTAGTCCTCAGCAGGTGTACATGGTTCTAGCTCTACTGAAGTCAATAGAAATCTGAGAATTTACATCAGCTGAGGAACTGCACTGAACAAAACTCACTTCCTTTGAATATTCTGTACAAAGGCCCTGATTCCACAAGCTGCTTCAGCACATTCTTAACATTAAACACTTGAGTAGGCCTGTAGCGGGGTGGTTACCCCGCTCCTGCCCTGAAGGGTTAAAAGCAGCCCTGCAGAGGGCTGCAGCTCTAAAAACTGGGCTGAATGGGGATGCGGCCGCAGCTGGGCCACGCCCCAATCAGGCCACAGCTGTCCTGTATAAAAAGGCTGGGAGCCAGAGGCCAAACAGTCTCTCTCTGCACTTAGAGAGAGAAGGGCCTGGCTGCAGGGGGCTGAGACAGGGTACCTGAGTGGAGCAGGGCTGGGGAGCTCCAGCCTAGAAAGCCCCAGGCTGCGGCCTAGGAAAAGGCCAAGGGGTACTGGGGGTTCAGAGGGTAGGCCAAGGCAGCAGATCCAAACCCAAACTTGCCGATGATGAGTGGCCTATACTGCCGTCTGCCCCAGGGAGCGGGGGCTAGTTGGAGACTGTCAGTGGTCTTATCCTGAGGTGAGGTAGGGATAATGGGTGGGGATTCTCTGGGGAAGGGAGACCCTAGTACTGATGGGGTACTGCCAGAATGGCAACACCCAAGATAAGGGCACCGGGGTCCTGGGAGGGACACGGGGGCCAGAAGCGGTAAGGCGGACCACCAGCCTGCAAAGGGCCGCCAGAGGCTGGATTGAGCTGATTCCCCAGACAACCAGCAGGAGGCACCGCAGGGGTGAGTCCAACCCCTCTACAAGGCCCACTGAAGGTTTAAAGAAAGCCATGTTTAAGTCCCTGTTGTATAAGATTATGGATAGGGCTTAAGGCTAATGCCAAACGGGTGTCAGACTCTGACACTTCCTCAGTTTCTCTCCTTTCTCAGTCAAACAAAGCCCTACAATTGATGTATTGAAATTACTCTCCCCTTCTGGAGTATTAACATAAAATAACAAGTTAATCTCAAAGCCAGAATTTCTGGGCCGCCTTCTCCAGAATCACCAGTCCATTATGTCCCTTCATCACCAACTTCTCCCTCCTGGAGGGCCTGCTCACCAGCATGCTCATCTCCAAGATATTGACCAATATGGTGAATGAGAAGAAGACCATTTCCTTCTCTAGCTGCCATGCTCAGGCCTACTTCCTCTTCCTGGTGGGCTCCATGGAGTTTTTCCTCCTTGCTGTCATGTCCTTTGACCACTATGTGCAAGTACCCACTGCAATATGCCACCTTTGAGAGCACTCATGTCTCCCTCTTGCTGGTGGCTGTCTCATGGACATGGGGGTTCCTGGCATTGATTTTGCCCACTCTCTTGGCAGCCTGGCTGCCACATTGTAGCCTCAGCCTCACTGACCATTTTTTCTGCTATGTGGCGCCACTCTCAAGCTCTCCTGCTCTAATACAGCCCTCTCCTGGACAATCCAAATATATTGAGTCTGTTATTCCTTTAAGGGAATAATATATCATCTTATTATTTTAAATATTATGCAGACACTTCAATTTAAACACACTGGATTAGATAAAACAGTAAATAGATTTTGAGAGAGACAAGGTAGGTGAGGTAACATCTTTTATTGAAGCAACTTCTGTTGGTGGAAGGCGCAAACTTTCATACTTCTCAGAGCTATTCCTTCAGTCTGGAGAAGAAAACCAGAGTGTCTAAGCTAAATACAAGAGAGGACAGATTGTTACACTAAGGAGATCACACATGTTGTATAAGACCACTTAAAATGAAGTGGACAATTAACATGAAGTAGGCGATTAACTCTGCAGAGTAGGCATCATGGATGTAGACTCCAAAGGAGCTACAGCCAATTTACACGTGCTGGGCAACTAATATGAATTACGAGTTTTTAAAATGTCATGCAGTATTGCATCTGCAGCCCAATGAGCCTTTTAGTTTAGTGCTGTCTGCAGTAGATCCCAGTCTGCTAGTAACTGCGGAGAGAGCCAGCAACTCAGGACATTCAGCAAGGGGACAGCAAAGGGCTGCTGGATAATACAATGATAGATAGATAGATAGATGATGTCCAAACAATTCTGATGCCTGAGAATCAACTGCATCACAAGCTGAGACAAATTCCACAAACACCAGTAAGTTTGCTATTTCAGTTACACATTTTGGACTATTAATATTTAAGAACATAAATGTGAAATTACAATCTGAACTGTTTTCGGGCTGTTCTATACTACAGTGCTAAGTCAATCCGAGATACACTACTTACGTAACTGAAGTCGACGTAGCTTAGATCCACTTACCACGGTGTCCACACTACACTGTGTTGAAGGGAGACGCTCTCCTGTCGAGATAGCTTCCGCCTCTCGTTGAGGTAGATTACCGACCTCGACGGGAAAGCACTCTCTCATTGATTTAGTGCGTCTTCACCAGAACTGCTAAATTGATGCCACTGCATCACTTAGTAGCTTTGATAAAGACTATTTGGTGCCTGTCTTCATCTTTAGTTGCCTAGATCTCTTTGTAATCCTGGCCCACAGAAATTACAGAAGCTGGGCTTTAATCAGGGTACCCTGCGGTAGATCCTAAGCCCTGTGCTATGCCAATATCAGACTAGAGGATCATACTGGCCCCTTTTGGCTTGAAAATCAATGAATTCTTGACATTTTACCTCTGGGCCTCTGCCTTTGAGCTGTTTGGGCCCCAGGGCCCTACAAACCCTTAGAAAATAGACATGGATAGACAGCCTTCTACAGCATCAATCCTCTAGTGTCAGTGAAGCTCAAAGTCAGCTACACACAGCTCATCTAAAGAGTGCAACAGGTTTCAGTCTAGTTCTGTCAGTTCATTCTCAGAGTGAGGGGTGAAAGGGCTCTTACGTAGCTGTGTCTTTGGCTTTTAGATATTAGAGTGGTAGGGAAATGGAGATAGAGAAATAATGATCAAAGAATCCTGGTGCCGGAAGATCGAATGCATCACAAGTTGGGGAAAAATTCACAGTGACCAGCACAGTAAATTCTCTATTTCAATTAAATATAGTCATTGATTAATATAGAGAGCAAATGTAAGATCCTAAACATGAATTATCATTTGGACCCTGTAGTGAGCCGGTGTGGCTCCCCGCCGCCCCAGAGGGGGAAGAGCCCATCCGGAGGCCAGAGTGGGCGGAACCAAGGTCGACCCCTGCCTTGGAAGGAGAGTCCCAGGAGGCCCTACCGGAAGAGGAGCACGGGACTCCAGAACCCGAAGCTGGAACCGGAGAAGCCGGCAATATCCTGCCGGGGCCCGTGGTCAAGCCCGTTCTCCATACTGATTTCTGCCGTGACCAGAGAGCTGACCCTACCCTTAGTGGGGCCTATGAACAGCTAGCGGCAGTCGATGGGACCATCATCGACCCCCAACGCGCAACCCAGTGGCCCCACTTCGAACTATGCCGGGACCATCTGTACTGGATCAACCGTGACTCCCACACAAAGGAGCCTCAAACACAGCTGATGGTACCGCAGTGTCACCGGCGAGCCGCGATGAAGCTGGCACATGACATCCTGGCTGCTGGGCATCTGGGCCAGGAGAAATCCCTTGCCCAGATTTTAACGTAGTTCTTCTGGCCCGGTTTTCACCAGGAGGTGAGGAACTATTGTAGCTCCTGCCCGGAGTGCCAGTTAGCCGCTCCGCAACGAGTACCCAGGGCACCCCTTGTTCCCATGCCTATAATAGAAACACCATTTGAACAAGTGGCCATGGACCTGGTGGGGCCCCTCCCCAAAAGTGCTTCAGGGTTCCAGTATGTCCTGGTCATCATGGACTACGCCACCCGTTTCCCAGAGGCCATTCCGTTGCGGAGCACCACTGCCCGGACCATCGCCGGGGAACTGGGGAAGGTCTTCGCTTGGGTGGGCTGCCCCGAGAAATCCTAACAGATCAAGGCACTAATTTCACCTCACGACTGTTACAGCAGGTCTGCAAGTTTCTGGGGGTCAAACAGTTACAGACCTCTGTCTACCACCCGCAGACGGACGGACTGATGGAACGATTCAACTGGACCCTCAAGGAGATGCTGCGGAAGTTCCCCCCGGAGGAGCTATGCCGGTGGGACCAGTTGCTCCATCCCCTGCTGTTAGCCATCCGCGAGGTACCCCAGTCCTCCACCAAGTTCTCCCCGTTTGAACTGTTGTATGGGTGCCGTCCACGGGGCCTGTTGGACTTAATGCAGGAAACTTGGGAGCAGTCCCCCTCTCCAACCCAGGGACTCCTGAAATATGTCCTCCAGTTGCAGGAGTACTTTGCTCATGCCGGGGCCCTGGCTCGTGAAAACTTAAAAGCTGCACAGGACAGGGAGGAACAAACTTATAACCAGGAGGCGCAGGTGCGTGACTTTGAACCTGGGGATCGGGTCCTGCTCCTCCTGCCCTCGAGCGAGTCGAAGCTGCTGGCACGTTGGCAGGGACCCTTCGAGATAGCTCGGAAGGTTGGGCCCATCACTTACGAGATCCACCAGCCCAACCGGCGCAAGAAGACTCAGCGATATCATGTGAATTTGTTGAAAACGTGGCGGGAGCGGGAGGGCCTGCTGATTAACCCATACCCGCCGGAGCCGGAGTTCGGTCCCCGCGCACACCGGACCAAGGACCCCGTGGCTCCCCTGCTCGGCGACACTCTCACGGAGGAGCAGTGCAAGCAGACCAAATGTCTCCTGCAGGCTTTCCAGGGAACCTTCACGGCCCTACCTAGGTACACGACCCTGGTCTACTACTCTGTCCAGACCGAGCCAGGGAAGGTAATCCGAGAAACGACCAGGCCACTGCTGTACCGAATGTGCCAGAAGGTGGAGGAAGAAGTCCAGGCCATGCTGGCCTTGGGGGTCATCGAGCCATCGCAGAGTGAGTGGCGTAGCCCGGTGGTCTTAGTACCCAAGCCCGACTGCACCCGACGCTTTTGTATAGACTTCCGACGGGTGAATGCCATATCACGATTCGACATCTACCCGATGCCCCGTGTGGACGAGTTGCTGGGCCACCTAGGGGAGGCCCAGTTTATCATCACCCTCGACTTCAGTAAGGGGTACTGGCAGATCCCACTCGATGACCCCTCTAAGGAAAAGACAGCGTTCACCACTCCTACAGGACTTTACCAGTTCACACGGAAGCCGTTCGGCCTCCATGGGGCCCCGGTGACGTTCCAGCGACTGATGGATCACCTGCTATGGCCCCATTGAGACTATGCGGCAGCTTATCTGGATGATGTCGTGATCTATAGCTGCCACTGGGAAGACCACCTGGAACGGTTAGCGGCGGTCCTAAGATCCCTGCGACGGGCAGGACTGACGGCCAACCCGAAAAAGCACCGCATCGGATGGCAAGAAACCACGTACCTGGGGTACACTATAGGGGGAGGTCGAGTGAAGCCCCTCGTCGGGAAAGTACAAGCCCTGGCAGCCTGCCCGACACCAACCACGAAACGCCAAGTCCGACAGTTCCTGGGGCTCGTCGGGTATTATCGGCGGTTCATTCCCCAGTTTGTGTCCATCGCAGCTCCCTTAACCGGACTATTGACAAAAACAGCCCCCGGCAGGTGCGGTGGTTCCCAGACTCTGAAAACACCTTCCGGACACTCCAAACGTGTCTCTGCCAGGAGCCGGTCCTATACAGCCCGGACTTCCACCGGGGGTTCATCCTGCAAACGGATGCCTCAGAGGTAGGGCTGGGGGCCGTCCTATCCCAAGAAATTGATGGAGAAGACCACCCGGTTCTATACCTAAGCCGAAAATTATTCCCCTGTGAAAAGAACTATGCCGTGGTCGAGAAAGAGCCACTCGCCATAAAATGGGCCTGTGACGCCCAAAGGGGGCGCCGTTCATGCTCGTCACGGACCATGCCCCCCTCCGATGGTTGATGAGAATGAAAAATAACAATGACCGATTACTGCGGTGGTATCTGGCCTTGCAACCCTACGCTTTCACCATCCAGCATAGGGCTGGTAAGGAACATGCAAACGCAGACTTCCTGTACCACCTCGGGGGGATGGAAGAGCCTGGCCCCGAGAAGCGGGAGTCAGACTTGAGGGGTGTGTGTGTGTGTGTGTGTGTGTGTGTGTGTGTGTGTAGTGAGCCGGTGTGGCTCCCCGCCGCCCCGGAGGGGGAAGAGCCCATCCGGAGGCCAGAATGGGTGGAGGTAGGGAGCTCAGAGCCTGCCCCCCAGAGGGTCAGGCGGTGACCCGGAAGTATAAAGGCTGGCCCTCAGAGCTCAGTGAGGCCCCAGACGCCAGAGAGACCAGACGTCTCCAGCTTAGCTCGTGGCTGGGAAAACTCCGCGGCCCGGAGTGGCCGCCAGGAGCTGCCAGGCCTGCCCTGCGCCCGCTATCCGGAGGAGCCACCGGGCCTGCCCTGCACCCGCTATCCGGAGGAGCTGCCGGACCTGCCGACCAATCCCTGCCCTGACGAACCCATGGTCCTGGATCCCTCAGAGGCAGATACCAGCACCCAGGT
>NW_020693031.1:0-12915 GCF_002925995.2 Terrapene triunguis
GGGGAGGTTTAGGTTGGATATTAGGAAAAACTTTTTCACTAGGAGGGTGGTGAAGCACTGGAATAGGTTACCTAGGGAGGGGGCGGAATCTCCATCCATAGAGGTTTTTAAAGCCCGGCTTGACAAAGGCCTGGCTGGGATGATTTAGTTGGGGATTGGTCCTGCTTTGAGCAGGGGGTTGGACTAGATGACCTCCTGAGGTCTCTTCCAACCCTAATCTTCCATGATTCTATGATTCAGCATAGGGAGCTGAATGGGATGACCTCTTGAGGTCCCTTGCACTCCCATATTTTAAGAATACTATGAGTCTGTATAATATTTAGCACTCGGAAATATATTCTAATTGAAAGTCATTAATTTAGTTCAATTCTATCTGAGACATGTGTAACAAGGGAGTAATTCTCCCCTACCCCCCGAGCAGAGGGCCTGCACAATGCTATTGACCAAGTAATATACCTGATTCTCTTCTTACTTATGGGTTTCAGAGGGATTGATTAGTGAATAGGATTGGTACTGACCATCTGCACAAGAGAGAATTTAATTCAGAGGCCTTTGGAAAGAAAGAATAGAGGAGAAAGGAAAACCAGAGGCCAATATTATGATGCTGCATAATTTTTAATGGGAATGAGCATCAGAGTTTGCACTTACAGAATGAATTAATGCAGAGTACAGAGAATGTATTTTCAAGGTTACAATAAGAGCTACAACCAATCACTTTATCCATTCAGACGCTTTTAACAAAAGATGTTCCTTGCAGCTGTAGATTTGAAAATCATGTACCATTTTTCAGCAAACTAAGTTACTTGTTGTAGACTGTTCAGCATTAAATAGTACAAAGCACAATATGAGCATAAGACAAAGCTGGAAAACCACTAGACCATAAAGCAAAGGTAATATGCACCAAAAGAAAGGCATAGATAGCTGTGAGTTATTCAGGTGATGAACACCCACTATCCCCATCGATTTCAAGTGTAGTTGTAGACTCTCATTTTCCATTAGCTGCGTGGAGAATCTCTATCTTTTCTTTCATTCCAAGATTGTTTCTTCTTTTGTGGATCTTCTTCTGCGTTTAGCATGGCCTACAACTTTCAAAGCGGGAAGAATAGCACTTCCTACCAAATCTCCTCCCATACCCACATAAATCCCCATAACGACTGCCATATCCAACATTGTATCCACCTCCATAAGCACCCCCATAACCGACTGAGCCACCGAAACTACCACCCCCATATGAGCCCCCATATCCATAGGGTAAATTTGGTAAGGTGCTTCCCACAATGCTGTCTTGAGGGCAGGTAGCGAGAATAGGTCCGGGGAATCTCACGACAACCGGTGGGGCATAGACCACTGCGCTCGAGTCACCACATGATGTGACACAAGGCTCGTTGCAGGCATCAACGTATGGGTCTGGACAGATGTCGGGATAACATGGCGGGCGTGGATAACACAGAGCTTTGCTGTAAGACATCTTTTGTGATTGTGGTAGACCTGAAACACACAGTAGGGAGCAGAGTGCACACAATTACACACAGTTTGTAGTGAAATTGGATATTCACACCTCTTGGAATGCAGTAAGAGATGCTAGGTAGGTCTGTTTCTTACAGGTGCCATATCTGCGCCCATTGATCTAAAGCTTTCCTAGCACATACAGAATAAATCACTTTTTCACTGCTTCGGGAAACCACTAAGCTGCACAAAACCCATGTGAAATGATATTTTGCCCCTGTGGCTGGTTACTAGAGTCTCATTGGAAGTGACCTGCCCATCACTGCTGGGTGAGTCACTGCGTGAACTGAGTAGACCTTTGGCCCTCCTGATTCATATTAATGATAGAACTGATCATTTGAATTCTAGTATTTCCCAACTGCTACAACTGAGAACGGTGCCCCATTGTGCTGGGTGCTGTACATGTAAGGAGTGGAACACACTATGCTGGTGGTTAAGGCCCCCACCTGGGATGTGGGAAACACAGTTTTAAAGCTGTACCACTGAAAAGTTAAGAATAGCCCTACTGCATTATATCAGCTGTTCATCTCTGCCAGTGTCCCATCTCTAACAGTGTACAGCATCACATGATTTATATTAATGTATAAGTTGTCCATTATGGAGTCAACTGCCCATAAGGAGAGTTTCTTCCTAACACACTAAGACAGAGATTAGCTTTGCCCTGGAGGAGAACATATATAATTTCAACGACAGTGACTGCTCTATCTACTAAACTGAAAAGAACAGTCGAGTTGCTGTTCAAAAGCTCTATATTAAAGCTGATCTCAATTGTTTCATGGAAACATCAGGGTCAGATCATGAGCCCAGGAAAACCTTGGTGACGCCAGTGAAGTATCTGGCAATGTGTATTTATATAAAGAGAGTCAGAGTAGTTTATTGTCAAAGTAACGGAGACTGAGATTTGTCATCATTCTCTAAAGAATGTTCATGTCCAATTCCCGATTATAATTACTGGGAACAAGGGGGTGCCAATCCCATATGTAGATTTGAAAATCCCAACCTGCTATTTTTTAAGACAGCATCCACCAAGGTCTGCAATTAATGAGATACAGAATGTCTCTTATGAAAAGCAAGATTCCTCCTGATCTCTAAAATCACCAAATATTTCTGAAGGGTTCACTCTCTAGTTAAAACTATCACTAAAGCAAAATTGAGTTAAATAGACTTACCCAGTTCCAAAGGGATGAAGTCAGGAGAAGTGGTTAGAACAGCCTGGAGTTCCCAGCACTTTTATACACTTTCTTAGCCAATGGGAAGCAGAGGAAACACCCTTTATGCACTGAGACCTGATCATTGACCAAACAAAATGTTTTCTTACCTGGCTAATTCCTTGAATTGTTGCAATGGCTTTGATCTTGGTTAATCAATTACTCTGTTCTCAGTCCCACAAAGGATGACATGCACATTACACTCTGCAGTTCCTGTCATCTGAAATGTTTATGGGCAAGATACCTTCCTGGAATCAACCTACTAACTTCCTTGGTGTCAACACAGAAATAAATCTAGTTCCATTTTCATTGTTCTGCTTTGAATTACTTCACAGTATGAGAGTGACTCAGGGGTACATCACTGTCCCAATCTGCTGTCATTAATGAAAATATCATATCGTACGGAAATCAGGACAACCTCCTGTGCGTCCCCGCTAGATATGGCCTCTCACGTAGAAAGCAAAACTACTGATAACTAGTCTTTGAGTCTGGACTTTCCACAAGTTATGTACCCACCTGCTAGATATTTCATCTCAACCATGTGGATGAGGGTATGTGAGTTGATGGTTCGAACGCATTGATGCTGTTCACATGGTTCAAGTTAAGCACTTGTGTAAGTTCCTGAAGTCTTGTGACCCAAGTGGATTTAAATAAAAGAAAATTGCACTTGTCTTTTCTCTTTCTGATGGGGCTCACACTGCCATATTGAGACTGGAATTCATCAAGGGAGTAATTATTTCCATGAATGAAAAATATGCATGAAATTCTGCTAGAGCATACACCTTAACCTACTTTGAATTCACTTTGCTCATCTGTAAATGACTGTTTGAGGTGCAGAAGGATGGAGAATTTCAGCAGCATATTGTAACCTTGGATTCCAATCCACTATCAGATGTAAATTACAGTAATCCCCTTGTCATTGTTTGTCTTAATGTGGTCATCAACTGGACTGCAGCAATTTCTAGTCTTTCAGCCCACAGTCAAATGATGTGGTTGAAAGGTGGATTAATCAAGGACATCGAAAACACACCAGATGAGTCTGTTCTCTCACAGATACCAAGAATACGACAAAAAAATAATCTTTGGGATTCAGGAATCTCGTGTGTGAATTTCATCTATTGATGTACCATATAGTGCTTCAGTAATGGCGTGTAAAGGTCTTTAAAGTAACTTGCCACTCAGCACCTCAAATGACCTTCATTTTCTCACCTGAATTGGAGCTACTGTGACTGGTGATAACAAAAGTGACAAAATCTGCAATGTTGAATCTAGGCTGCCACTTTGCATTTGCTCCTGATGGAGCACTCGGGCTCTGACCTGGTACCATTTTTTCACCCATGTTGTGCTAATCTAAAGGACAACACCAGGTACAAAGCAGTGGAGAATAAGGTCCTTTGGTCTTTTCCCCTGCATTTCACTCCTATAAAAACTGCCTCAATCTTCAGTCAGTGAGCCTCTGGATTTTACTCTCCGAAACTGGGTCACCCCTCAAACTAGTGAAGAACATAGAAAGGGGCACATTCTGATCTTAAACTGGTGTAATTCTGGAGTTACTCTGAGGACAAAGTAACTATGCAGGATCTCTGCAGGTGCAAAGGAGAACAGAATCCTGGCCTGTGTCTTGTACCAGAGGCAGGGCAAAGCCAAGCCTTTAATCTATCCAGTCTAAGTATTTAAACCATGATTTTCAAACGTGGCCTGTATTATTGGGTGGTTCAGTTCTGGGCTCCCAACTAGAGAACTGTTCCTGGACATCCCTTTTCAGACGGCGAGTGCTGAGCAATATCAAAAAGGCTCCATCAACGTATCTCTAGTTGAGCACACAAGACGTGAGGCATCACATCTTACTAAGTGAGCAAATAATGCTGTCTAATATCAAGTGTCTTTAGCAGAGATTTTTTAATCTTCTCTAAGGAATACGAATGCCCCCATTCTCCTATCAGATTAACCAGAATTAAGGCGCTCTACACACTATGTGACTTTGTAAAACCAACCTTATATTTTTCAAGCCAAAATCCACCAATACTTGCAACTTACTAAGTACAAGGACAGTTTTCTGGCAAAAAAAACGAAACAAAAACCCTTAACAATGCAAAGATTTTGTGGATGATTCAGTCAGAAGTTAACGCTGCAATACAGCGACTGAACTGAATCGGATTTACCTAGTTTACCAAATGGAATAAGTCAAAAGAAGTGGCTAGAAGAGCCCTGAGATGGGAAGACATTTGTATGATGTTTTTGCCCACCAGGAGGAAGGGACACACCCTTGGTGCCGGAAGTCCTTGTCAATTATGAAACAAAATAATATGCACAGGGAACTCCTCCCATTACTGGCAATTGTTTAGGACTCCTTAGGACTAATTAGTTAATTCTCACTCCCAGACTCAATGACATACACTATTGCACCCTGAAGACCGCTTTCATCTGAAATCATTATGGACCATTTTCACGCCCAGTATCATTCCATTTACTTCCCTGGTGTCAGAAAGGAAATGCATCCAGCTCGTTTTGTTTAGCTCTGTTGTTAATAACTGCACAAAAGGAGGGTGTCTCAGAGCTGGATCAGTACTGCAAGCTGCGGCCATGCACAGGATTCCATGTTAGTTCTAATTTCAGATGCCCACCCACTGTTATTTAGTCTGGACCCCGACACCAGGCCCACTCAAATCCAAGGGTATCTATTTCATGAGTTGAGCTGCCTTAGAATATGGCCCTGTGGGTGTTAATACTTTCCTCAAGAAAGGGCCAGCAGAAGGACGATGTACCATTTAGATCTCTCTTAAACATTCATAGTAGGGCTAAAGAGGATTGAAGTGGAGGATAGGTCTCTGGGCTGGCCTGCTGATTTAGAGATAATTTCATTCTCTCATGGTTAGGAATTCATCTGCGAAGGCTCCTCCGGTCATGGGAGTTTTGAATCCAGGACAACGACTTTGTTGCTGCTTACACCAGCTGAAAACCTGGCCCTATATTTCAAGTAATATGTTCCTAGGCACTCCATCTATAGCCGTCATGTGTCTTGTCTTCCTCTTTCTAGGAGAAGAATCCTCAATTCTTCAGGCACGTCTGCACATTACATGAGCAGGCTGTTCTGACTCTAGGTGAAAGCTCCCATGTCCTTCAGTGTAAAGTGTGAAGCAATGAACTCTAGGAATTTCAAAAGTGACTGGTGATTCCTGGTGCCCACTTGAGACGTCTTCAAGAGCACTGGTTTCCAGAAAGCAGGAACTGAGCACTTTTGAAAACTGAGGTTCTACAAAGTGTAAGAAGTTTGGCTTCAAAATCACTAGTCACTTTTGAAAATCTTGGCCTTGTGTTTATCCTCAGACGTCTTGGTGATCTTTGCTAAATCGAGAACCTCCCTCCTCTTTCATCTTCCCTCCACCCCCATGACTAAGTGGGCAGTATTTCCATCTCTCCTGCTATTTTTTACGGGCTTTGCGGGTGCATTCTCCCGGAAGAACGTCGCTGTCTTGTTCGGTCTTAGATGGAGATGCAGTTCCAAGATGTTAACCCTAAGCCTTTATACAATCCTGCACTCTTTCCTTTCACCTATTGCCACTTTTCATTGCCATTCTGGAGGAAGCTTGCAGTAGGTGGTCCCTGGGTGTCCTGTTATGATCATCACCTGAGTCCCTGATGCTAAACCACGGCTCACTTGATTGGACATCTGTTCACACTGGAATGTCTAACGGCATTAGGCTGAAAGTCAGGGGTAAACACAAATAACATGCACCATTTTGATGCTGCTTCAGCTCTACCCTTGAACGCTCACAAGAGAGTTAACTTAATCACAGATCATGTACTGCCCTGTTTCCAGGAGAGAATTGTAACCCAGAAGGACTGATTGGAAGGCCATTGAACTGACTGTAAAGACATCCAAGAATTTCAAAAAACATATGGCCTTAAACACATAGTGCATGCTGAATAAACTCTCCCGTCCTCCAAGGAGATACAAGGGTAAACTTAGTGACAATGCTAGCCTCCTGGGGGCCTTAGGAAGGAATATTTTTGACCACAAACCACAATACCAAGACAGGCAAGTTCTTATGATAAAAAACAAGTAGGGGCCCTCCTTGAGCTGCTCAGGGCCCTAAGCAATTGCTTAGTCTACATTTGCCAAGCATCTGTTCTGGGTGAACGCCACCTTGCCTCTAATTAGATATTCTTCTGGATATAATGAACTAACATGGAATCCTGTGCATAATAGCAGATTCGGATAGTGATACTCCCTGAGTCACCCTCATCCTGTGAAGAAATTCAAAGCAGAATGACAGAAATGGAAGTAGGTTTATTCCCGTGTTGACATCAAGGAAGTTAGTAGGTTGATTCCAGGAAGGTATCTTGCCCATAAACATTTAAGATGACAGGAACTTCAGGGTGTAAAGTGCATGTCATCCTATGTGGGACTGAGAATTGAGTAATTGACTATCCATGATCAAAGCCATTGCAACAATTCAAGGAATTAGCCAGGCAAGAAAATATTTTGTTTGGTTCATGATAAGGTCTTAGTCCATAAGGGGTGTTTCCTCTCCTTCCCATTGGCTAAGAAGGTGTATAAAAGTGCTCAGAACTGCAGGTTGTTCTAATCACTTCTCCTGACTTCATCCCCTTCGTGAACTGGGTGAGTCTATTTAACTCAATTTTCTCCAATGGTTGCTTTAGTGATAGTTTTAACTATGGACTGAAGCCTGCACTAATACTATGTGATTTTTGATCTGTTGGAGCAGAGGGCGTTTTGCTTTTCATAAGAGACTTTCTGTAGCTTGCCAATTGAAGACCTTGGCAGATGCCGTCTTAAAAATAGCAGGGTGGGATTTCCAAAGCTACGTGTTGCATTGGGAACCTCCATTCATAGTCATTAGAACTGGGGATTGGATAGGGAAATTCCTTAGAGAATTCCTCAGCCTCAGTCTACTTTGCTAATAAGACTGCACTACTCTGACTCTTTATCTATAAATACACATTGCCAGATCCTGAGCTGACTTCATTGGACTCACACAGATTTACCTGGGCTGATGATCCGATCCTGCTGTTTCCATAAAACAGTGGAGATCAACTTTCAAATATAACTGTTGAACAGCAACTTGATTGCTCTTTTCAGTTGCATAGATAGAGTGTGAGTATAATTGAAACTAGGGTGATCAGATGTCCCGATTTTATAGGGACAGTCCTGATATTCAGAGCTTTTTCTTATATAGACTGCTATTACCCCCCACCCCCTGTGCCGATTTTTCGCACTTGCTATCTGGTCATCCTAACGGAAAGAGTTTTCAAGATAGATATGTGTTCTCCTCCAGGGCAAAGCTAGCCTCTGCTTTAGGTGTGTTCGGAAGAAACTCTCCTTATGGGCAATTTACTCCATAATAGACAACTTGAGGGTTCTTATAGGTTGATCTGAAGCATGTGTTGTTGCACAGGAATAGAGAGGGGATACTGGATGAGATATAACAATGATCTTATCCAGAATGGCAATGTTCACTTTTTATTGTTACTGCTTTAACACTGTGTCTCCCACCTCTCAGATGGGTGCCCTCAACACCCGCTTAGTGTCTTTTACTCTTTGGTTGTACAGTGCCCGGTACAATGGGAAGAAATGGGAGCATCTATTACCATATTATATGAGCTGGGAATATCCTATTTCACTACAAATTGTGTTTAACTATGTGCACTCTGCTTCCCACTGTGTGTTTCAGGTCTACCACAATCACAAAAGATGTCTTCCAGCAAAGCTCTGTGTTACCCACGCCCGCCATGTTATCCCGACATCTGCCCAGACCCATACGTTGATGCCTGCAATGAGCCTTGTGTCACATCATGCGGTGACTCAAGTGCAGTGGTCTATGCACCACCGGTTGTCGTGAGATTCCCGGGACCTATTCTCGCTACCTGCCCTCAAGACAGCGTTGTGGGAAGCACCTTACCAAATTTACCCTATGGATATGGGGTCCCATATGGGGGTGGTAGCTTTGGTGGTTCAGTTGGTTCTAGTGGTGTTTATGGTGGTGTATACGGGGGTGTATACGGGGGTGGTTATGATGGTGGATATGGGGGCTTATGCGGGTATGGAAGGAGATATGGTAGGAAGAGTTATTCTTCCCGCTTTGGAAGCTGTGGCCCATGTTAACCCAGAAGCAAGGTCCATGGAACAAGAAACAACCAGGACATGAAAGAGAAGATAGAGATTCCCCACACAGCCAATGGAGAATGAGCATCTGCAACTGCAATTGAATTCAATGGGGGTAATGGGTGTTCGTCGCTTATCTATGCCTTCCTCTTGTTACATATTCCCTTAGCATTATGGTCTCTCTGGTTTTGCAACTTAATCTTATGCTCATACTACGCTTTGTCCTATTTGATGCTGAACAGTCTACAAGTAACTTAATTTGGTGAAAAATGGGACAGGATTTTCAAATCTACAGCTACAAGAAAGATTGCAAAATATCTTGTCTGAAATGTGTCACCTTGGAGACAGTGATTGGTTGTAGCTCTTTTTGTAACCCCGAAAATACATTCTCAGTGCTCTGCGGTAATTCATTCTGTAAGTGCAAACTCTGATGCTGATTCCCATTAAAAATATTTTGCATCTCAATATTGGCCTTCTGATTTTCCTTTCCCCTCCATTCTTTCTTTCCAAAGCATTCTGGGTGAAATTCTCCCCTGTGCAGATAGTCCACACAAGCTCTATGCACTAATCAATCCCTCTCAAACCCATACGAAAGAAGAGAATGAGGTACATTACTTGATCAATAGCATTATGCAGGCCCTCTGCACAGAGGGGGAATTACTTCCTTTGTTGCACATGTCTCAGATAGAATCGAACTAAATAAATGACTCTTCGAAATGGGGACCGTCTCAAACTCTGGGCTTGTCTAGCGAGCAGCACGATGGGGCTCTGAACACACTGCTGGTATCCTGGAGATATTAGAGTTCAAATTATAACTAAGAAGGTTATTAAGAATGAGGTGTGCCTCATTTCTAGTCCCAGTCTTTCCACTGGAGTGGCCTTGGGCAACTGAATTGAGCTCTGAGCATCAGTCATCATTTTCTTAGGTAAGAAGATAATAACTACTTGTGTCATATGGGTGTTGTTGTGAGAATTACTGATCTCATAAAGCAGTGGAACTGTAAGTTGCTATGAATGAGATAAGCAGCTGTTTTGTTAGTGTCTGAAGCTGTAAACAGACGGATTAGGAGCTATAGGATAGGAAGACTGCGAAACAGGGATTTTCTCTGTGTTGTCTTACAGTCCCAGCTACATCTCAATTCCACAGAGCTGGGGGATATGTTTCCCTCCCATCATCCCAGCTCAAATCCAGAATAAATGTACGCCCCGGCAAAAACTACATATGATCCAAAATTGTGACAAAATGTACCAGAACATGTGCAGTGCAAAAAAAAAAAAAAACAATATATTGATATCAGTATCACAACAATGTAGATTCAGCAGGTATATGCCAATACAATCTTGCAAGGTTAAAACCAACTGCTTTCCCTAAATCTTGCCTACCAGCGCATAGGCACATCAAGACAAATGTTTAGGTCAAGCCAAACTGTGTTTGGGTTGCCACACATTTCAACTTTTCTACAGCAGAGAGAAAGACTGAATAGCTGTCTGATCCTTCCTAAGTTGAACCAAAGGGGTTTGAGAGGTGTGCAGCTATCTCACAGCCAACGAGCATGCTCCCTAGAGCCAGAGGAGAGACCCCTACCTTAATCCAACCCAACTCCAAGCTTCCTGTAATTGATCAGGAGCGGCAAGAAGCCCATGACATCCATGCAGGGAAAACAAATCCAACCTCGCTGGCCAATGCCCCACTGTGGGACACTTGGGAGGGCCAAGGGGGAAACGACTCAGCTGAGTGTTACATATGGAGAGACTTAAATGAAGGTATTGATCTAACCAAGACCATTCAGGGAATCTATGATTAGAGCCGAGACCAAGATTTTCAAAAGGGACTAGTGATTTGTGATGGGCCGATATTCCTTAGAACTTGCCATCTCCAATGGGATCTCCAAGAATGATTCTCAAGTTGGACGCCCAAAACTGAGGCACCCAAAAACACAGGCAGTTTTAGAATTTCATAGTTCCAGTAGATATATTGGATAGATTAAAGGCTTGGCTTTGGTACAAGACACAGCTCAGGAGTCTGTTCTATCTGGCTAACTCTTCAAGATGGCGACTGTCACAGACTCTGCACTTGTGTAGCGAGCAGCACGATAGGTCCCCGGACATGCTGCTGTCATCCTGGCAATATCAGAGTTCATCTGCTGAGGGATGATTCCATTTCTCAGAACGAAGTCACTAAGGACAGTGGCTGAAGGTCCAGGCGGCTTCACTAGGAGGAGAGACTTTTTTATTTAACTCTCCCCCTCTATTACCCTGGGATAAGATGAGATTGTACACGGCTGTCAGCTGAGACCTCCGATGGAAATGCAGAGCAAATGACTGGTTCTACTGATTTTTCACATGGACCTCAGGATCCACATGTTCAGGGAATGCATTTTCAAAAGGAACCAAAAGGCCTTCTTCTCCATTGCCCTGAACCTAGCGTCGTCCTATACACTAGGACAACAGGGGTGAAAACATGGTATCCGATCAGAGCCTGAGAACTACATCAGGAGCAAAGCCATAAAGGCAGAAGAGATTCAACAGTGCAGAGATTGTAGCTTTTGTTTATCTCGAGTCAAGTGTAAAATCCTATATTTAGGAAGCAAATTGTCCTGCTCTCATTGGCTCTGGTGAGGCCTTGGATGGAGTATTATGTCCCGTTCTGGGCAACAGACATCAGCAAGAAAGATGTGGACCAGTTAGAGAGAGTCCATAGGAGAGCTTAGAAAACCAGAACTATGAGGAATGGTTAAAGAAAACTGGGCATGTTTAGAACTGAGAAATGAAAACTGGTGGCAGGGTGGGGGGATCTGATCACAGTCTTCATGTATGTTCGGGGCCGTTATAGAGAGGATGGCGATCCACTGTTTTCCATGTGCACTAAAGGTAGAACAAGGAATGTTGGCTTAATCTGCAACAACGGAGATTAGGTAAGATATAAGCATGAACTTTCCAGCTGTAATGATGTCTAAGCATTTAAGCTATCAAGAGAAGTTATGGAATCCCCAACACTGGAGGATTTTAAGAACAGGATACACAAACACCTGTCAGGGATGGTCTAGCTGTCCTTGGTCCTGCCTTAGCCCACAGGGTAGGACAACATGATCTCTCCAACTCTATATTTCAAGTATTCTATAATTCTGTATAATATTTGAAGCAGGGAAATATATTCTAATTGAAAGTTATTTATTCAGTTTGATGCTATCTATAACATGTGTAACAAGGGGATGACCCTCCCACCCCCCCGTGCAGAGGGCCTCCACAACGCTCTTGAACAAGTAATACACCTGATCCTTTCCTTACTTATGGGCTTGAGTGGGATTGATTAGTACAAGGGGCTGGTACTGACCATCTGCACCTGGGAGAATTTCACCCAGAGTGCTTTTGAAAGAAAGAATGGAGGGGAAAGGAAAACCAGAAGGCCAACATTATGATGCAGTATAATTTTTAATGGGAATGAGCTTCGGAGTTTACACTTTACAGAATGAATTAATGCAGAGTACAGAGAATGTATTTTCCGGGTTACAATCAGAGCTACAACCAGTCACCATCTCCAAAGTGATACATTTCACACAAGACATACTGCTCTCTTTCTTGCAGCTGTAGATGTGAAACTCATGTCCCATTTTTAATCAAATTAAGTTACTTGTTGTAGATGGTTCAGCATCAAATAGGACAAAGTACAATATGAGCATGAGACTATGTTGCAAAGCCATTAGACCATACAGTTAAGGTAACATGTAACAAGGGAAGACACTGATAGGCCTGATTTATACGTCGCTCCCGCTGATTTCATGTGGAGTTCTAGGTGCTCATTTTCCATTAGCTAAGAGGGGAATCTCCATCGTCTTTTTCATTTCCTGGTTGTTTCTTGTTCCGTGGATCTTTCTTCTGGGTTTAACATGGGCCACAGCTTCCAAAGCGGGAAGAATAGCACTTCCTACCGTATCTCTTCCCATACCCATATAGGCCCCCGTATCCACCACCATACCCAGCACCGTATCCACCTCCATAAGCACCCCCAGAACCGACTGAGCCACCAAAACTACCACCCCCATATGAGCCCCCATATCCATAGGGTAAATTTGG
>NW_020693032.1:0-1353 GCF_002925995.2 Terrapene triunguis
TTTGGGTGAGGGTGGTGTGGGACTTGGTGGCGGGTGAGGGCGGTTACAGATAGACTGCAGCGGGGCTCTGTCCTCCTGCCTCCGGTCTTGCAGAACATCCACAAGGCGCCGGAGCGTGTCCGTTTGCTCCCTCATTAGTCCAAGCAGCTTTTCAGTAGCCTGTTGGTCCTCCTGACGCCACCTCTCCTCCCGTTCCATGACTGCTCGGTGCATTTGTGACAAGTTCTCCCTCCACTGTGTCTGCTGGGCTGCCTGGGCTCGGGAGCAGCCCATTAGTTCTGTGAACATGTCTTCACGCGTCTTCTTCTTCCTCCGCCTAATCTGCGCTAGCCTCTGGGAGTGTGCTGACAGGCTGGGTTGGGAGACAGTCGCAGATGTGTCTGTGTGAATTTTAAAAAGGGAGTGAATTCCTGAGACAGATAAATGAAATTGTATACAAAGAACCTAGTCTTTCTCTGTGAACAAGACCATGCACTGAACCTCTCACATGCGCACTCAGGACAAGGTCGAATTTTCGGCCGTCGCCTTCAGTGCCTGTGGACTTGCGGAGGTCTTGGAGTGTTCAGAGAACTGTGGCTGGAGACCTGAACTTCTGGAGCGGGCAATAATGGTAAGCCGCAGACTTGTGGCTGCTTAAAACTCCAGCAGTAGCACTGGCCTCCTTTCACATTGAAAGCAATGCCAGTCTCTGCTGCCAGCAATCAGGACAGCATCAACTCTGCCCCTGTCCCACCCCCTCGCGGCTGTCCCAGGGAAAGATCCCTGTATGCTGCCCCTCTCCCTCCACCGCGTGGCTGTAAAGCAGTCCCAATACTAACATTCCCCTCCCTAATTCAAAGCAGGGCGTCATGAGCGACATCACCCTCCTGAGGATCCCGGACACCCAGAGAGAACGCATGCTGCGGGAAAGCATGCAGAAACCGGGGCCGTATGCCGCTATGTTATGTCGTGCGATGATCCCGGAGTACTTGATTGTGGCGTGGAGGGGACATGTCTGCTACCACGGAGGGCCCACTAAGATCGCCCTACCCCGGAACCTGATCAACAGGCTTGAGCTCTACCTCCACGAGACCTACGAGGAGTTCTCCTACGAGGATTTCTCGTCGATCCCCGGCCACATTGACCGGATTTTCGCGTAGGTGCACTGGGACTTTGGAGTGGAGCGTCTTGGGCCTGGGAATCATGTAGTAACGGACATTGTGAAATTTTTTTAAAATACTTGGGACTAAATTGAGAAGAGCCTAAGACAGAGAAATCATGAAAACCCATTTGTTACCTTTGTAAATATTCCTGTTTTGTACCTGATTATTTTTTACTAGTTTACAGCACTTTTATAAACATACATTGTTAATA
>NW_020693033.1:0-1141 GCF_002925995.2 Terrapene triunguis
TATTGGGACTGCTTTACAGCCACGCGGTGGAGGGAGAGGGGCAGCATTCAGGGATCTTTCCCTGGGACAGCCGCGAGGGGGTGGGACAGGGGCAGAGTTGATGCTGTCCTGATTGCTGGCAGCAGAGACTGGCATTGCTTTCAATGTGAAAGGAGGCCAGTGCTACTGCTGGAGTTTTAAGCAGCCACAAGTCTGCGGCTTACCATTATTGCCCGCTCCAGAAGTTCAGGTCTCCAGCCACAGTTCTCTGAACACTCCAAGACCTCCGCAAGTCCACAGGCACTGAAGGCGACGGCCGAAAATTCGACCTTGTCCTGAGTGCGCATGTGAGAGGTGCAGTGCATGGTCTTGTTCACAGAGAAAGACTAGGTTCTTTGTATACAATTTCATTTATCTGTCTCAGGAATTCACTCCCTTTTCACAATTCACACAGACACATCTGCGACTGTCTCCCAACCCAGCCTGTCAGCACACTCCCAGAGGCTAGCGCAGATTAGGCGGAGGAAGAAGAAGACGCGTGAAGACATGTTCTCAGAACTAATGGGATGCTCCCGAGCCCAGGCAGCCCAGCAGACACAGTGGAGGGAGAACTTGTCACAAATGCACCGAGCAGTCATGGAACGGGAGGAGAGGTGGCGTCAGGAGGACCAACAGGCTACTGAAAAGCTGCTTGGACTAATGAGGGAGCAAACGGACACGCTCCGGCGCCTTGTGGATGTTCTGCAAGACCGGAGGCAGGAGGACAGAGCCCCGCTGCAGTCTATCTGTAACCGCCCTCACCCGCCACCAAGTCCCACACCACCCTCACCTAAAGTCCAAAGAAGGAAGGGCGGCAAGGGACGTTAAAACTTTCAGTCAACCCCTGCAGACTGCTCTAGCACTAGAAGGCTGACATTCCCCAAAATTTCATAAGTTCTTTCCTACCCACCTCACACAAGCCCCCGTCCAAGTTTCACCCCCCACGTTTCATGTCTGGTTCGCAATAAAATGTTTGTTTATGTTCATTACTGTTTCAGTCAGGTTCTTTTGAGGGAGAGTCTGTCTGGAGGGGGGGAAGGGGCTTGGTAATTGGACAGGACAGTGACCTTTAGCAGGGTACAGAGGCGGTGTCAGGTCCAGCATCAGGACACATACACAGTGC
>NW_020693033.1:1241-4630 GCF_002925995.2 Terrapene triunguis
GTCTGGGAGGTGTTTTTCATGTTCTGGGGGGGGGGGGTTGCTCTGTGACTTTGTGGCGGGGGAGGGCAGTTACAGATCTTATGCAGCGGTCCTTATCCTGGCTCACAGATCCACGCAGCAGGGGATCTGTAACCCTACCCCCCCTGCCAGAAAGTCACATAGCCGACACATACACACAGTCCCCCCCAGGAGTGCTGGCAGGCTCCATTGAAATAACCAGTCCACCAGTGCGGAGCCTGTCATTCCGGGAGTTTAGAAGCATCATTTGCATCAGAACACTGAACCCGCCCCCCCGCCACAGTCTGCGTCCCCGGTTTAAAATATTCCCGCGAAAACAGCAAGACAGACAACGGTGTTCATTAACAAAATTGAAATGATTTTATTTTTTGGGAAGGGGAAGGGGGTGAAGGGGGTATGTAACTGGAGAGGAAAGTCAAAATGAACTGGGTAAAGAAACGGGGGCAGGTTCAGCTTTTCTGTCCACAAACTGAAAAGTCACTGGTTGCCCTGCTCACTCAGGAACCTAGCTTTCAAAGCCTCCCGGATGCACAGGGCGTCCCGCTGGGATCTTCTAATGGCCCGGCTGTCTGGCTGGACGTAATCAGCAGCCAGGCTATTTGCCTCTAGCTCCCACCCCGCCATAAAGGTCTCCCCCTTGCTCTCACACAGATTGTGGAGCACACAGCAAGCTGCAATAACGATGGGGATATTGGTTTCACTGAGATCACAGCGAGTGAGTAAGCTTCTCCATCTCCCTTTGAGACGGCCAAAAGCACACTCCACCACCATTCTGCACTTGCTCAGCCGGTAGTTGAAGAGTTCTTTTTCTGTGTCCAGGGCGCCAGTATAGGGCTTCATGAGCCAGGGCATTAGCGGGTAGGCTGGGTCCCCGAGGATGACTGTAGGCATCTCCACATCCCCAAGAGTTATTTTGTGGTCTGGGAAGTAAATACCTTCCTGCAGCCGTCTAAACAGACCAGAGTTCCTGAACACGCGAGCGTCATGAACCTTGCCCGGCCATCCGATGTAGATGTTTGTAAACCGTCCCCGATGGTCCACCAGTGCTTGCAGCACCATTGAAAAGTAGCCCTTTCTATTGATGTACTGGCTGGCCTGGTGGTCCGGTCCCAGGATAGGGATGTGAGTCCCATCGATAGCCCCACCGCAGTTTGGGAATCCCATCGCGGCAAAGCCATCTATGATGACCTGCGCGTTTCCCAGGGTCACTACCTTTGGGAGCAGTACCTTGACGATTGCCTTGGCTACTTGCATGACAACAACCCCCACGGTAGATTTGCCCACACCAAAGTGGTTCGCGACTGACCGGTAGCTGTCCGGCGTTGCAAACTTCCAGAGGGCTATGGCCACTCGCTTCTGGACAGTGAGGGCTGCTCGCATGCGGGTGTCCTTGCGCTTCAGGGCAGGGGACAGCAACTCACAAAGTTCGAGGAAAGTCCCCTTCCGCATGCGAAAGTTTCGCAGCCACTGGGATTCATCCCAGACCTGAAGCACTATACGGTCCCACCATTCCGTGCTTGTTTCCCGGGCCCAGAATCGCCGTTCAACAAAATCCACATGCCCCATTGCCAACGTCATGTCCT
The DNA here is from genome assembly GCF_002925995.2 of Terrapene triunguis. Lineage (NCBI taxonomy): Eukaryota > Metazoa > Chordata > Testudines > Emydidae > Terrapene > Terrapene triunguis. The sequence continues at coordinate 2,843 of NW_020693033.1, forward strand.
GGGCGCTGGGGCTCGTGGTTTCTGACAGCTCTGTGCCACTCTCCGACTTCAGGCTCTCACGGCGGTGCCGTAGCCTCCTCGCCCGATTTCTCTGCATCTGCCTCAGGGAAAGGTGTATGATAAGCTGCGAGGTGTTGAGAACGGCCACAAGTGCAGCGATGGTCGCAGCGTGATCCATGATCGCAGTGCTGTGGCGTCCGCGCTGTCACTGACCAGAAAAGTGCGCGAACTGATTTCCCGCCGGCGCTTTCATGGAGGGAGGGAGGGCGTTAGTGACGGACGGATGACGACAAATTTTTTTTACCCAGAAGGCATTGGCGGCTCGACCCAGAATTCCGATGGGCAGCGGGGACTGCGGGAACTGTGGGATAGCTGCCCACAGTGCACCGCTTCCAATATCGACGCTCGCCCCGTTAGTGTGGACTCACAAAGTCGAATTACTGTCCTTAGTGTGTCCTTAGTGTGGACACACACGTTCGACTTTGCAATATCGATTCCACATATTCGATTTAAGTAAAATCGAATTACCCTCGTAGTGTAGACATACCCTTAGGTGCTTTTGAAAAATGTACACGATATCTGATAGCATCAGTGCATCTTAAAACTAAAGAGATGTTTTGCTATTTTTACAGCAAATGTATCAGATAGAAAAAATGGGAGGAAAAGATCAAAGATCCCTAGAGTGGACGAAGAAATTGTTTTGTTCCTTGTTAAGTAGCCAGGGCCAGGCTAGTTTTAGATTAGAAATTGAGGCCTGTCCCAACTCCCAGTGAAGTTATTAGGAGAGTGTTTCCTTGACATCAGTTAGTTGAATCAGGCCCCTGGTCAGTACAGACTGGGAACACTGGAAACTGAAATTAATGGAAGGTCGCTCCTGCATGATTCTTTCCTGCTGACCCAGAAATGGAACAGTGGGATCCCACCCGAGGCCCTCAAGACTCTAAGTTGTGGCCCATGAGTGTGACTGCATTAGGAAAGAAAAGTGTATTTGATTCTGAGTTTGAAGTGTGTTCCAGAGCTGCACACTCTGTCTTTTAACTGAAGTGTCTGAATCAGCCTAGTTGTTCTGGGCAGGAGTTGGAGGCGCTGTTTGCCACCTGCTTCCCTGGTAGTCCCACAAGCATCTGTGATGTGAGCCGCAGCACTCTGAGCAGCTGTTGCCGCTTCCATACTGCAGCTATTCATCATCTTCCCTGCTGGCTACATGCTGTATTGCAGAGGAAAAAGGACAGAATAGCTTTGCCAGTTTCCCTACCAAACTGTGGTAGCCCTAAGGAGAACAGCATCATCCCTGGAGGGTAGCCCAGGAAAGGGTGAAAAAAAGAAGTTGAAAACCCCAAACCAGTTACAGCTCTGATTCTCTGCTCCAGCAACAGGTTAGAGCAGAGTGGGGCTGTTCTAATGAGTATCATCTGGCTATAATCCTCAAAGACCATGTTTCAGTGGGAAGGAGCTGGACTGCAGTAATCTCTAGCCACAGAGGACCGCAGGGACTGGCTTTGCTGGTTCTGTGCCTTGGGTGGGGCTCCCTCATGCCAGAGCAATCCCTGGCAGGGGACGTGCTGGTGGTGTTTGCTCCCATATGATCAGTGCAAAGGGAGAATAACAGGGCACAGAATCCATCCCTAAATGTTGATTGTGGCCCCTGGAACTTTTTGGTGTAATACGGTCAGCCGTGAAAAGGCTGAGCTGCTCTGGAGGCAACCACATGCGGCGGCGTCAGTTAGAAGGGTGAACTGGCCAGATGTGAAGTGTGAGGGGAAATTAAGGGAGAAGCATAGATCCTAA
>NW_020693034.1:0-5338 GCF_002925995.2 Terrapene triunguis
TCTAGCTGCTTGGAGAGCAGAGCTGAAGGTAGATGCATATCTTATCTCTCCTTGCCTGAAGGCAGAGGTGTTAAGTTTTTTTAACAAGGGGCTTTGTTAAGAGAAGGGTTCAATCAGTGAGCAAACTTTGAACTGGTAAAGGTAATTTACAGGCTGAAGTGTTTTTTTTTCTTTTTACATCCTCGGGAGTAGCTTGTTAGAAAGTCTCTGTTAACTCAGCAGCAGCCAGAGCTAAGTACACATCCCAGTCTCAGTCAACTGCAGAGGGTGTGACCCAGCACAAGAAAACAGGAAAATGACTGCCAAAGAACTAACTAACAAAATACAACTGGCCAGACTAGAAGCAGAAGAAAACGAAAGAAAACATCAGAGACTGCTTAAAATTAAAAAACTCGAGGCAGAGCAGCATGAAAGAGAAGAAAAAGCCAAACAGGAGGCCCATAAAAGAGAAGAAAAAGCCAAACAGGAGGCCCATGAAAGAGAAGAAAAAGCCAAACAGGAGGCCCACAAGAGAGAGATGAAACTGGAAGCAGCAAGGACTAGGCAGAATGCAGCAGACCATCCTAACAACTCCTCTCCAGGTACCACTTCCCATCCCAGGAAATTCCCCACCTACAAGGCAGGCGATGATACTGAGGCCTTCTTAGAAAATTTTGAAAGGGCCTGCCTTGGATACAACATCCCTCTAACCCAGTACATGGTAAAGCTGAGACCGCAGCTCAGTGGACCCTTAGCAGAGGTGGCGGCTGAAATGCCTAAGGAACACATGAACAGTTATGAACTTTTTAAAAACAAGGCCAGAATCAGAATGGGGCTAACACCTGAGCATGCCCGTCGGCGGTTCAAAGCCCTAAGGTGGAAACCAGATGTGTCATTTACCCGGCATGCCTACCACATTCAAAAAAATTGGGATGCCTGGATATCAGGAGCAAATGTTAAATCTACGGAAGAGTTGCCCTTCCTATTGCAAATGGAGCAGTTTTTAGAGGGTGTTCCTGAGGAAATAAAAAGGTACATCCTAGATGGGAAGCCCAAAACTGTAACCGAGGCGGGGGAGATTGGAGCCAAATGGGTGGAGGTGACAGAAAAGAAAAAAGCTAGTAGCAGTTGGAGCGAATATCAGAAGGGGCAAGCCGAAACAAAACCTTACCACCGGGGACAACCCAAGGCCCCACCCACATCCCAAGGGAAACCCCAGACGCCTTCTCACCCCACCCCACCAGTCTCCACCAACCAACATCGCCCCGGTGATACCTTAGCAGGGCGATGTTTTAAATGTAATGAACTGGGGCATATAAAGGCTCACTGCCCCAAGAACCCCAACCGATTACAGTTCATTACACCCCAGTCACACCAAAGATCCCCAGACCCAAATGCCTCTCTCATACCCTCGGAGCGAAGGGAAACCTTGAGAGTGGGCGGTAAGAAGGTTATCGCTTGGAGGGATACTGGGGCACAAGTGTCAACTATCCACCAATCCCTAGTGGACCCCAAACTCATCAACCCGGAGGCTACAGTGACAATTCAACCCTTCGTGTCACAGTCTGTAACCTTGCCTACAGCCCAGTTGCATGTCCAGTACAAGGGCTGGGCAGGAATGTGGACTTTTGCAGTATATGACAATTATCCCATCCCCATGCTGCTGGGGGAAGACTTGGCCAACCATGTGAAGCTAGCCAAGAGGGTGGGAATAGTCACCCGCAGCCAGGCTAAGCAAGCTTTCACCCCCATCCCTGTTCCTGAGCCGTCCACCAGAGCCCCGTCGGTGTTACCGGAGACCCAAACACAGGTGGTGGAACCGGATCCCCTGCCAACGACTGCAACAGCCGTAGTGGATCCAATCCCAGAGACCCAGCCAAAGCCAGTCCCGGAACCGGAACTGGCAACGCAACCAGCACCAGAACCATTGCCGGCACGGAGTCCAGCGCTTGCAAACCAGTCTACAACTCCAATGCCAGAGGGCACCAGCGAGCCTGAACTGGCGGAAGCAGCAGATAACCCTCCCCAAGAGGCTCAGCCAGAGCCTGAGATACCACATAGTGCACCAGCGGACAGCGGTTCACGGTCAGTGGAAACAGCCCCAGCACCTGCATCGCTTCCAGAGGGACCAAGCCCCAGTCCACAGTCCAAGGAGGAACTGATGTCTCCAGCATCAAGGGAACAGTTCCAGGCCGAGCAGGAAGCAGATGACAGCCTCCAGAAAGCTTGGGCGGCGGCGCGGAGCACCCCACCGCCTCTCAGCTCTTCTAACCGATCCCGGTTTGTTGTAGAAAAAGGACTTTTATACAAGGAGACTCTTTCTGGTGGGCACCAGGAAGACTGGCATCCTCAAAGACAGTTGGTGGTTCCCACTAAGTATCGGGTAAAGCTCTTGAGCTTAGCCCATGATCATCCCAGTGGCCATTCTGGGGTGAACAGAACCAAAGACCGGTTGGGGAAGTCCTTCCACTGGGAGGGAATGGGCAAGGACGTTGCTAATTATGTCCGGTCTTGTGAGGTGTGCCAACGAGTGGGAAAGCCCCAAGACCAGGTTAAAGCCCCTCTCCAGCCACTACCCATAATTGAGGTCCCATTTCAGCGAGTAGCTGTGGATATTCTGGGTCCTTTCCCAAAGAAGACACCCAGAGGAAAGCAGTACGTACTGACTTTCATGGATTTTGCTACCCGATGGCCGGAAGCTGTACCCTTAAGCAACACCAAGGCTAAAAGTGTGTGCCAGGCATTAGCAGACATTTTTGCCAGGGTAGGGTGGCCCTCCGACATCCTTACAGATTCGGGAACTAATTTCCTGGCAGGGAACATGAAAAACCTGTGGGAAGCTCATGGGGTGAATCACTTGGTTGCCACCCCTCATCACCATCAAACCAATGGTCTGGTGGAGAGGTTTAATGGAACTTTGGGGGCCATGATACGTAAATTCATAAATGAACACTCCAATGATTGGGACCTAGTGTTGCAGCAGTTGCTTTTTGCCTACAGGGCTGTACCACATCCCAGTTTAGGGTTTTCACCATTTGAACTTGTGTATGGCCGCGAGGTTAAGGGGCCATTACAGTTGGTGAAGCAGCAATGGGAGGGGTTTACGCCTTCTCCAGGAACTAACATTCTAGACTTTGTAAGCAACCTACAAAACACCCTCCGACACTCTTTAGCCCTTGCTAAAGAAAACCTAAAGAATGCTCAGGAAGAGCAAAAGGCCTGGTATGATAAACATTCCAGAGAACGGTCCTTCAAAGTAGGAGACCAAGTCATGGTCTTAAAGGCGCTCCAGGCCCATAAAATGGAAGCGTCGTGGGAAGGACCATTCACGGTCCAGGAGCGCCTAGGAGCTGTTAACTATCTCATAGCCTCCCCCACCTCCAACATAAAGCCTAAGGTATACCATGTTAATTCTCTTAAGCCCTTTTATTCCAGAGAATTAAACGTTTGCCAGTTTACAGCCCAGGAAACAGATGACGCGGAGTGGCCGGCAGGTGTCTACTATGAAGGAAAAAGGAATGGTGGCGTGGAAGAGGTGAACCTCTCCACGACCCTGGGACGTCTGCAGCGACAGCAGATCAAGGAGCTGTGCACAAGCTTTGCACCGATTTTCTCAGCCACTCCAGGACGGACCGAACGGGCATACCACTCCATTGACACAGGTAATGCTCACCCAATTAAAACCCCACCCTACCGGGAGTCACCTCATGCCCAAGCGGCTATACAAAGGGAGATCCAGAACATGCTACAGATGGGTATAATCCGCCCCTCTAACAGTGCATGGGCATCTCCAGTGGTTCTAGTTCCCAAACCAGATGGGGAAATACGCTTTTGCGTGGACTACCGTAAGCTAAATGCTGTAACTCGTCCTGACAACTATCCAATGCCACGCACAGATGAGCTATTGGAAAAATTGGGACATGCCCAATTCATCTCTACTTTAGACTTAACCAAAGGGTACTGGCAAGTACCACTAGATGAACCCGCTAAGGAAAGGTCAGCCTTCGTCACCCAGGCAGGGGTGTACGAATTCAATGTACTCCCTTTCGGGTTGCAAAATGCACCCGCCACCTTCCAAAGACTTGTAGATGGTCTCTTAGCGGGATTGGGAGAATCTGCAGTTGCCTACCTCGATGATGTGGCCATTTTTTCTGATTCATGGACAGAACACCTGGAGCACCTGGGAAAAGTCTTCGAGCGCATCCGACAGGCAGGACTAACTGTTAAGGCTAAAAAGTGTCAAATAGGCCAAAACAGAGTGACGTACCTGGGGCACCAGGTGGGTCAAGGAACTATAAATCCCCTACAGGCCAAAGTGGATGCTATCCAAAAGTGGCCGGTTCCAAAGTCAAAGAAACAGGTCCAATCCTTCTTAGGCTTGGCCGGATATTATAGGCGATTTGTACCACACTACAGCCAAATCGCCGCCCCGCTAACAGACCTAACCAGAAAAAAACAGCCAAATGCAGTTCAGTGGACTGATGAGTGTCAAAAGGCCTTTAACCAGCTTAAGGCAACACTCATGTCTGACCCTGTGCTAAGGGCCCCAAACTTTAACAAACCGTTCCTAGTAACCACAGATGCTTCCGAGAGAGGCGTGGAAGCAGTTTTAATGCAGGAAGGACCGGATCAAGAATTCCATCCTGTCGTGTTTCTCAGCAAAAAACTGTCTGAGAGGGAAAGTCACTGGTCAATCAGCAAAAAGGAATGCTACGCCATTGTGTACGCGCTGGAAAAGCTACGCCCATATGTTTGGGGACGGCGTTTCCAACTACAAACAGACCATGCTGCGCTACAGTGGCTTCATACCGCCAAGGGAAATAACAAAAAACTTCTTCGGTGGAGTTTAGCTCTCCAAGATTTTGATTTTAAAATACAACACATTTCGGGAGCTTCTAACAAAGTGGCTGATGCACTCTCCCGGGAAAGTTTCCCAGAGTTAACTGGTTAACCATTGTTCTTGGAATGAAACATTGTTAGTTTTTATATAATCAGTAGTATGTCTTATTAACTCTGTTTTCTCCTAGAACTCCAGGAAGAAATCACAGCCAGTGTGGAACCGAACGTCCAACACTATCTGTGATTTGGGGGGCGTGTCATAACTATGAAGGGAAGGGTAACAGCTCTCTGTGTACAGAGACTCCAAATCCTTTTACCTGTAAAGGGTTAAGAGGCTCGGGTAACCTGGCTGACGCCTGACCCGAAGGACCAATAAGGAGACAAGATACTTTCAAATCTTGGGGGGGGAAAGGTTTGTGTGTGTGCTCTTTGTTTTAGGGGTGGTTCGCTCTTGGGACTGAGAGGGACCAGAAATCAATCCAGGTTCTCCCCATCTTTCTAAACAAGTCTCTCCTATTTC
>NW_020693035.1:0-527 GCF_002925995.2 Terrapene triunguis
CCACAAAAATCACATATACTTCCTTAAAATTTTACATCCATATAAGGGATAAAGCAAAGCAAGCTTTTCCTGTTTTTCAATAGTTTTGCCCTTTGCGGTCCCTTGCTCTGCCCCCGGACAGCTATTAATCACAAACTGTTACTTCTGCTTCTTTAGTTTCTGTCTACCCTTCTCCTTTTACCTCCCCCTTCCCTCCAGGTCACACATACAGTTCACCTGACCCTTCATACAGTTCACTTGACCAAAGTTTTAGGCCTTAGACCATTTTTCCTCCACAGCCCGCAGTAACGGGGGGGGGGGGAGGGGCGCACAGGGGAACCGCTCCCTGCCCCAGATCACCTCCACTCTGCCTCCTCCGCTGAGCACTCAGCCCCCGCTCTAAGTCTCCTCCAATTGGCGCCGCAAGCCTGGGAGGGGTGGAGAATTAGAGCGGCACCGGGGTGCTCAGCGGAGGAGAGCTGGGGCGGGCTCCCCGGGCCGGGTTAGCTGCCGCGGAGGGGGGTGGGGTTAGCTTCCGTGGGGGGGGG
>NW_020693035.1:627-4220 GCF_002925995.2 Terrapene triunguis
TCGGGTGGGAGGGGCGGGTGGGCGTGGTTAGCTGCCATGGGGGGGGGGCCACAAGGTGGACCCTGATTGGCCCCCACCACATACCCATAAAGAGGAGATAGGCGCCGACACTTGTTCCATGAGTTTAAACTCTGGAGGAAGGGAATAAAAATGCCTAACTAGAGGAACTTTATCACTATGCTGCCTGGAATTTGGAGAGGACATTGTTTCCACAAGCTGCTTAGTTTGGGTTAGCTACTCTCAGCTTTTGGAACCTAAGACTGTACCCATGTGTGTGTGCATATTTACCTGTTTTAACTTCGTAAATAACTCTCTAGTTAATGTATTACCGAATTGGCTACAAGTGTGGTATTTGGTGGGGTGCAATTGACCTGGCGTAAGTAACCGGTCCTTTGGGACTGGGAGTAACCTGAATATTGTTGTGATTTTTGGTGTAAGGAACCATCTATCGCAAAGGGAAGCTTGCCTCAGTGGCAAGATAGACCGGAGGGCCCAAGAGGAATGTCTGTGACTCTATGGTAAGGCTCTTATAGTGCTTGAGGAATTCACACTTGATACTGGGTTGGTAAAATCTAATTATAGAACACACAGTCAGTTTGGGTTTTGTGCCCTGTTTAACAGTCTGCCCTGAGGTTGGCATTCATGGTTGTGAGCCCTAGACAGCTTAACACCACAGTATTACTGTGTCCCATTGATTATCATCGTTCCACCAAGTATCTGTGATACTTATTATATCAATATCCTCATTTAATGCCAAGCACTCAAGTTCACCCATCTTAGTGTTTAGACTTCTTGCAGTTGTATACAAGCACTTATAAAATTTGTCAGTATTTAGTTTTCTGCCTTCATGTGATGTAATTGAATGGGACTCTTTTGTTTGACTGTCTCTTTTCAGTTCCTACCTGTACTTTATCAACTTCTATCCTCTTCTCTTTACAAGAATATAGAACAGCTCCTTGAATAACTCCCTTCTGGTTTCATTTTGGTTTAGGTGAAGTCCATCCTTCCTGTATAGTCTCCTCCTTTCCTAAAAGGTTCCCCAGGCAGGGCCGGCTCCAGGGTTTTGGCCGCCCCAAGCAGCCAAAACAAAAAAACCCCCAAAACAAACAAACAAACAAACAAACAAAAAAGCCGCGATCGCGATCTGCGGCGGCAATTCGGCGGGAGGTCCTTCGCTCCCAGGCGGAGTGAGGGACCGTCCGCCGAATTGCCACCGAATACCTGGACGTGCCGCCCCTCTCCAGATCGGCCGCCCCAAAGCACCTGCTTGACAAGTTGGTTCCTGGAGCCGGCCCTGTCCCCAGGTCCTAATAAACCTAAACCCTCCTCCTTACACCATTATCTCATCCATGCATTGAGACCCTGCAGTTCAGCCTGTCTAAGTGGCCATGTGCCTGGAACTGGAAGCATCTCAGAGAATGCTACCATGGAGGTTCTGGACTTCAATCTCTTGCCTAGCAGCTTAAATTTGGCCTCTGAGACCTCTCTCCTATCCTTCCCTATGTCACTGGTACCTGCAAGTACCAGGGCCACTGGCTTCTCCCCAGCACCGCACATAAGTCTGTCTAGATGTCTGGACTGGTCCGCAACCTTCGCACCTGGCAGACAATTCACCATGTGGTGCTCCTAGTCATCACAAATTCAGCTATCTCTATTTCTAATGATCATCCTCCTCAACAGCACAGAAACTGTCAGACTGGGGGTGGAACCACTGTTCTGTGTCTCAGAAAGTCTCATCTGTGTACCTCTCTGTCTCCCTTAGCTTCTCCAGTTCAGCCATTCCAGGCTCAAGACCTTGTACTCAGTCCCTGAGGGCCATGAGCTCATTGCAACAAATGAAGCCAGGCATTCACCTCCAGGATGTGTCTGTCTCTGCCTGGGCCCATGAGATGAGAACACCACCTGCACCCCTAGCACTCACACCTTCACTCCCAGAGATCTGTAGTCACTTCTGATTTGCTCAGTGTCATAACTTGCAGTATCATGGGTGCCCACACGTATGAGAGGCTTGGGGGAGTAGTCAGCGGGCTGGATGATCCTCGGCAATCCTTTCATAATGTCTCAGATACAGGCCCCTGGCATACTGCCAGGGTGCTATGTCAGGTCAATAGAGTGGTAGAGCCCTGCAGATCCGTGGTTATTCGGTTTATAGCCACAGGCCATTTTTGCGGATCGCAGCTCAGATGTGGATACACCTCTTTTATCCACGCAGCGCTCTGCGGCACACACTCACCCAAACGGAGTGGCTGTCACCCAGCCCTCAGGCTGCAGCTCTGCTCTCTGAATCACGCAGCAGCAGCAATAGCCCACTCGGCATTCTGGGAGTTGTAGTCCCCAGCTTGCTCAGACGGAGGGGGGTAAACTACAACTCCCAGCAGGGAGCGCGATCGTGTGCTCCTGAGCAGTGAGCCAAGCAAAGCTGTGTAGGAGTGTCCGAGTCCCTCGCTGGGAGGGTGGCACACACGAGGGCCCAGGATGTAGCCTCCCTGCCTGGAACAGGAAAGGAAGTATGATGGGGGTGGTGTTACCAGAAGTTTTAATTCAATTATATTCTAATTATCTAAACTGGTAGCCAAGGTTGTGGCCCGCCCCAAAGTAATTGCCAAGGAAGCAAGCTAGCCTGGCTGACCCTTGAAAGGACGCAGACACAGCCCTCTGATGTCGAATAGGCACACACGCAGTAATACTTCGAAAACAGAAATAATATTTATTTAGAAGTGAGTGGTTACAATAAAAGACTAGAGATAGATATGATAAGTGGTAGATATGATCAGGATAAGTGGTGCGGCAACAAAAAGATACAGTGCAATAATAATAAAAGTAATACAGTAATAGAAGAATGAAGTGGTGCGGCAAATGAGAGACACACCAAATGCAATAACAATCACAGTTAACTCTATAACATATAACAATAGAACAATTAAACATATAACAATATAAACATTCAATACTAAATACTTAAAGCTAAACATCCAGTAAGCGCTGGCTGGGCAATTACTACATGGGTAGGGGAAAATCTCTCTCAGACCATAGACACCCAGCTTTATTTACAAGCAAAACCCATACGCTCTAGGACAGGGGAGGGCAAACTATGGCCTGCAGGCCAGATCTAGCCCGTCAGGGCTTTCAATCCGGCCCGCGGGATGGCCAACCCTGTGGCGCAGCAGGGCTAAGGCAGGTTCCCAGCTTGCCCTGGCCACACACTGCTCCAGGAAGTGGCCCGCACCACGTCCCTGCGGCCCCTGGGCAGGGGGGCAGAGGTCTCCGTGCACTGCCCTTGACTGCAGGCACCACCCCCTGCAGCTCCCGTTGGCTGGGAACGAGGAACCATGGCCAATGGGAGCTTAGGGGGTGGTACCCACAGGTGAGGGCAGCACACGGTGGAGCCGCCTGCCCCACCCGCCCCACCCCCAGGAGTCACTGCTGGACATGCTGGCCACTTCCGGGAGCAGCGGGGGCCAGGGCATGCAGGGACCCTGCCTTAGCCCTGCTGCACACTGCTGCCACCCTGAAGCCACTCGAGGTAAGCGGGACAGGGCTGGAGCCCACACCCTGAACCCCTCCTTCACCTCGCACCCCAACCCCCCTGCCTG
>NW_020693036.1:0-2583 GCF_002925995.2 Terrapene triunguis
AACCAAACTAAACCCCCCCACCACCCATCCAATTCTCTGGGATGATCGCTTTACCCCTCCCCCCACCACGTTGCTGGTATCAGGGAAGATCCCTGCAGAAAGCAAACTAACCCCTGCCCCCATCCTATTCTCTGGGATGATTGCTTTACCCCTCCCTCCCACTGCGTGGCTGGTATCAGGGAAGATCCCTGCTAGCCAAACGCAAAAAGCTCAGCGCCAATGTCCCCCCCCCCCACTTGGCTAACTGCAGGGAAGGATTTCTTTTCAGCCACAGGCAAACAGACCAGTAGGAACGACCACCTCTGTCCCCTTCATTAAATTCCCGTATTTCAACCAGGTTACCATGAATGATATCACACTCCTGAGGATAACACAGCAAGATAAAGAATGGATGTTGCTTGAATGCCAGCAAACACCGGGACCATACGCTGCCAGGCTTTGTCATGCAATGATACCAGATTGCTTGCTACTAGCATGGCGTGGTCAAGTGTCCTACCATGGAGGACGGAATAAGGCTGCACTGCCCAGAAACCTTCTGCAAAGGCTTTTGGAGTACCTCCAGGAGAGCTTCATGGAGATGTCCCTGGAGGATTTCTGCTCCATCCCCAGACACGTTAACAGACTTTTCCAGTAGCTGTACTGGCCGCGAATGCATCCCAAGTTCTCAGGGCAAATTAATCATTAAAAAACGCTTGCTTTTAAACCATGTTTTATGTTTACAAAGGTACACTCACCAGAGGTCCCTTCCATGGCCTCATTGTCTGGGATAACGCCTTGGGAGGGTTGGGAGGGTACTTCAGTCAGACTGAGAAAAAGATCCTGGCCATGGGGGAGAATGGAGTGCTGTGTGCTCTCCACAAGCTCATCCTCCTCCTCCTCATCTTCCCCGTCCGCAGAATCCTCAGGCATGGCTGAGATTACCCCCTCCTCGGAATCCACGGTCAGAGGTGGGGTAGTGGTGGTGGCCCCCCCTAGAATTGCATGCAGCTCAGCATAGAAGCGGCATGCCTGCGGCTCTGACCCGGACCTTCCGTTTGCTTTTTTGGTTTTCTGGTAGGCTTGTCTGAGCTCCTTAACTTTCATGCGGCACTGTAGTGAGTCCCTATTGTGGCCTCTCTCCATCATGCCCTTGGAGATTTTTTCTAATGTTTTGGCATTTCGTCTTTTGGAACGTAGTTCTGCTAGCACGGAATCCTCTCCCCATATAGCGATCAGATCCAGTACCTCCCGTACGGTCCATGCTGGTGCTCTTTTTTCGATTCTCGGACTGCATGATTACCTGTGCTGATGAGCGCTGCGTGGTCACCTGTGCTCTCCACGCTGGGCAAACAGGAAATGAAATTCAAGTTTGTGGGGCTTTTCCTGTCTACCTGGCCAGTGCATCCGAGTTCAGATTGCTGTCCAGTGCGGTCACAATGGTGCACTGTGGGATAGCTCCCGGAGGCCAATAGCATTGAATTGCGGCCACACTAACCCTAATTCGAAATGGCAATGTCGATTTCGATGCTACTCCCCTCGTCGGGGAGGAGTACAGAAATCGATTTTAAGAGCTCTATATGTCGAAGTAAATGGCTTCGTTGTGTGGATGGGTGCAGGGTTAATTCGATTTAATGCTGCTAAATTCGAACTAAACTCGTAGTGTAGACCAGGCCTAAGTCTGCGCTGCAGGAAGGTGCCCATCTGTTCTTGTGATTCAGGAACTCGGGGAAGATAAGCGTCCAAATGTGTAAGTCATCTGTGGGCCTCAATCTGTAGGCATGCTCAGATGCTGTGTACCAGATCAGGCTCCATATGTGAGTTAGGCATCCAAATGTCTATTTTTCCTGGTTTGTGACCACTCTGTCACTCTGCGGTTTGGACAGGAGATAGACTCACAGACACAGAGTGAGGCAAAATTGCACAGTGCTCACAGGCAGAAGCATAGGTGTCTAGGGAACTTTTACTGCAGAAACTTAGGCCTGGTCTACACTAGAAAGCTATCAGAGGGGTAGCCGTGTTAGTCTGAGTCTGTAAAAAGCAACAGAGGGTCCTGTGGCACCTTTAAGACTAACAGAAGTATAGGGAGCATAAGCTTTCGTGGGTCAGAACCTCACTTCTTCAGATGCAAGTAATGGAAATCTCCAGAGGCAGGTATAAATCAGTGTGGCGATAACGAGGTTAGTTCAATCAGGGAGGGTGAGGTGCTCTGCTAGCAGTAGAGGTGTGAACACCAAGGGAGGAGAAACTGCTTCTGTAGTTGGATAGCCATTCACAGTCTTTGTTTAATCCTGATCTCATGGTGTCAAATTTGCAAATGAACTGGAGCTCAGCAGTTTCTCTTTGGAGTCTGGTCCTGAAGTTTTTTTGCTGTAAGATGGCTACCTTAACATCTGCTATTGTGTGGCCAGGGAGGTTAAAGTGTTCTCCTACAGGTTTTTGTATATTGCCATTCCTGATATCTGACTTGTGTCCATTTATCCTCTTGCGTAGTGACTGTCCAGTTTGGCCAATGTACATAGCAGAGGGGCATTGCTGGCACATGATGGCATATATAACGTTGGTGGACGTGCAGGTGAATGAGCCGGTGATGTTGTAGCTGATCTG
>NW_020693037.1:0-4890 GCF_002925995.2 Terrapene triunguis
CCAATATCTAAGTCGTTAATGAAGATATTGAACAGAGCCGGTCCCAAAACAGACCCCTGCGGAACCCCACTTGTTATGCCTTTCCAGCAGGATTGGGAACCATTAATAACAACTCTCTGAGTACAGTTATCCAGCCAGTTATGCACCCACCTTATAGTAGCCCCATCTAAATTGTATTTGCCTAGTTTATCAATAAGAATATCATGCGAGACCGTATCAAATGCCTTACTAAAGTCTAGGTATACCACATCCACAGCTTCTCCCTTATCTACAAGGCTCGTTATCCTATCAAAGAAAGCTATCAGATTGGTTTGACACGATTTGTTCTTTACAAATCCATGCTGGCTATTCCCTATCAGTGGTAACATAAACACTGGTGTAAGTTACTTGTCTGGGGTCATTTTGTTCTAACCTTGATGTAAATGGAAAAGTGCCATCACTTGCACTGATCTGGCATTCCATGCAGCATCCCATGTCGATCTGCTCACAAGCTGAGAAAGAAGCTCAGAATTTGGTTGATTTATTTATTATTCCTTCTCTGTAGATTGTTGTGTAGACTACGGATATGATAGATAAAAGAGGAGTATGTGATTAGACAGACAGAGTGATGGGACCGTTCCTTGTCCTAATACACAAGCTAATTATGTCATAATGATAGATTTCTGTTTATGAATTAGTTTATGCTAATTATTGTGCCTCTTTTCCTGCCATGACTGTCTATGTCCAGATCATGATTTGCTTGTGAGTATTCTTTATTAAACATTATTCACCAAAGCATGTCTATGAATATTTCTCTCACTCCACAGCTCATTAACAAGCACCTCATCAGATGTACTCGGTGTGTGAACTTAGAGCTCTTTCATGTGGATACATTTTCAACACGCTGTTTCTTTTCTTTGGTTGGATAAATTGAAGAATGAGAAAACTTAAAAATGAAGAGGCCAATCCTCAGCTGATGTAAATTGTTATAGTGCCATTGAAGCCAATAATGCTATGAGAATTTATATCATCGGAGGATCCATGCTGAACACTAATGATTATGAATTCAACCCCCCCGCCCCCTTGAATATCCTGTACAAAGGCCCTGGTTCAGGAAACCACTTCGGCATGTGCTTAACTTTAACCAGGTGAGTAGTCCCTTGAAAGCTTAAAGTTAAACTCATGCCTAAGCACTTTGCTGGATTAGGGTCTGGGTTAGAGCCAAAGGCTGCATGTAACAGGGTCTTACCCAAACTGCTTTCACACCCAGTCACTGCCTCAATTCCTCTCCTTCCCCAGTCAAACATCCCACTGCAATTGGTGCGTTGGAACATAACATAAGAACATAAGAACAGCCGTACCGGGTCAGACCAAAAGTCCATCTAGCCCAGTATCCTGTCTACGGACAGTGGCCAATGCCAGGTGCCCCAGAGGGAGTGAACCTAACAGGCAATGATCAAGTGATCTCTCTCCTGCCATCCATCTCCACCTTCTGACAAACAGAGGCTAGGGACACCATTCCTTACCCATTGTGGCTATTAGCCATTAATGGACTTAACCACCATGAATTTATCCAGTTCTCTTTTAAACACTGTTATAGTCCTAGCCTTCACAACCTCCTCAGGTAAGGAGTTCCACAAGTTGACTGTGCACTGCGTGAAGAACTTCCTTTTGTTTGTTTTAAACGTGCTGCCTATTAATTTCATTTGGTGACCCCTAGTTCTTGTATTATGGGAATAAGTAAATAACTTTTCCTTATCCACTTTCTCCACATCACTCATGATTTTATATACCTCTATCATAACCCCTTTTAGTCTCCTCTTTTCCAAGTTGAAGAGTCCTAGCCTCTTTAATCTCTCCTCATATGGGACCCATTCCAAACCCCTAATCATTTTAGTTGCCCTTTTCTGAACCTTTTCTAGTGCCAGTATAAATGGAATTATTCTCTCCTCTGCGGTTTGGTTTATTAACACTGAATAACAGTTAAAAGCCGGAATCTCGGGCTCACCAGGCCATTATGACCCTCCTGGGATCCTAAGTCGCTCTGATGGGTTCTGTTCCTGCCCAGGAGTGCAGGTCCCTCCAGCCAGGCCTCCCCTCTGGCTGCCTTGGAGATCTTCTTCCCAAGTCCTCCCTGACCCTGGGTCCCCTTTGTATCCCCTGCAGGAGTCTCCTGATCCCTGAAATTCTTCTAACCTTTACTCTTGAATCAGGGCATCAGGCCCAGCCCTCTCTGCTCCTCAGATGTCTGAGCAATGGAGCTCTGCCAGACCCATCCCAGACACATGGCCCCTCCAGACAGATCTCCCCTAGGTTTGTTCTACCAACTGGTGCCCCTCACTATGATGGATCAGGCTCCCTCCCATCCCTGATCACTGACCTAACCCAACCCTAATCCAAACCCTCAATTGAGATCAGATGACAAGGCACAGATGTGGATGAGCCCATCTCCCCTTAAAGGGCCAGCCCACCATGAGGCACTGAGATTTTCAACTGGGCCTAAGGTATTTAGGCACCTGAGTTCTATTGACTTTCACTGGGAGATCAGCACCTAACTCCCTTTTGTGCCTTTGAAAATCCCATCTCCATTCCTTAAATGTCCATGAACATTCCTGTCTGCATTGGTGGAATATTCACACAGGGGCCATGCACTCAGCCGAATCAAATTCCCTGAAAAAGTAACATTACTATTCCCACAGGGACGACTTTGCTGTATTCACTCAGCTGTTCCAATGACGCAGGCTGGAGCTCACTCCAGCTTCCGGTAGAGATAAATAACAGGGTAGCTCACAGGTAGAGCTGGTTAGAAATTTTCCGATGACACAGAGTTTTGTCCAATATTTCCAATTCATAGAACCCAGAGATTCACAGAAACATCTCGGGTTCCATGAACTTTCAGTGAAGGAAAGGCAGGCTGGCAATGAAGATGGGCTGCTGGGGACCTAGGTATCACAGAGTATGTGGCTCTGGGGCAGCTACCTTGTCAGGGCTTCCAGGCTCCCTGCCATGAAGCCGGGAGACTGAAAGCCCTGGGAGCCCTGTCTGTAACTGGGGCTCAGCTCCGGCTCTGCAGCAGGGAACCTGAGAGCCCTGAGAACCCTGGCTCGAGGCAGGGCTGTCAGGGCTTCCAAGCTCCCTACCTTGAAGCTGGGAGCCCGGGATTCCTGGGATGAGCTCCCAGGGTCCGTGGCTCTAGGGCAATTTCAGCTTGTGGACTGCAGCTGGGATTCTGGGACCTGGTGTGTCAGATACTTTAGACCCCCCCCCACTGATGAATGGAGCGGAGGGAAAGATCAGCAGTGACAACACTGACTGAGAAAGGATGTAGTGCCAGCGTCCATGTCGTCAGGCAGCTCAGCACCTAAGTCCAGGCTGCAGGGATGCCCCTAGCTGCATTTGAGATCCACAGCCAGGAGCCCCTCTCCTGGAGTCAGCTGGCTTAGGCACCTTAAGCCATTTCCTGCCAGAAGGAATCAGGCCAGGGGAAGCCTCCCTTTTCACCTATAGCCAGTGGTTAGGGCACTCCCTGGGATGTGGGAGAGCCCAGTTCAATTCCCCTCTGCCTGATGAGGAGACGGGATTTGAACAGGGCTCTGCCACCCCTTAGCTGGGTGGCTTAACCACGAGACGAGGGGCGACTCTGACACACTGGTCTCTGCAGCTGGGCTGTGTGCAGCTGACTTTGCATTTCACTGCCAGGGAGAAGAAGATGTGACCACGTCCGTTCTCTGAGGGCTTCCAGGACTCACCCCCTGGAGCCCTGCCCAGCTCAGACCCAGGCTTCCCTGCCCTGTGCATTTCTGCAGTGTCGGCAAACTGAAGGGAGAGCAAAGATGCAGAAGCACCAAGGCTGAGTGGGTTGAACTCTGTGGTTGGAGGCAGGATCCCTAGGTGCCAACCCCAGGCATGGGGAGAAGACACAAATTTTTCCTACACATTGAGCGAGTGTCCCCCTCGTTATCTGTAGATCTCTCCTGTGTGTGTGGCCTGTACTCCACATTCACGATCTCTGGTGTATCTACCACACAGCAAGCACCAGTCCCGCAGGCTGCCTCACCCACAAGTGTGCAACGTAACAGAGGGGTAAAGGCAGGGAACGGACATGTCTGAGGACACAGTGGCTTAAACCTGACCCTGGCCTGGACCGTGCTCTGGAGACTCTTAGCTCTTCTATCTCACTTGTGCTGCTGGGCAGGAGTAGCTATGGGGCTGCAGCCTTCCATTAATATTGGATCAGGGCTCTTCACATTCCCTATGCTGCTCCTGTCCTCGTGCCTTGTGCTGATCCCTGTGACCACTCACACCTGCCTTGGACAGGGGCAGGTCCTGCTGCCTGAGCTGAAGTCACCTGCCTGACCCACAACAGGGACTGGAACATCTGCGGCAGAACAGCTGAATACACTGCACTGTAGCCTGTTCTCTATACAGCCCCATTGGCTCTTCTCACTCCCACACACACAGCCACATGGCCATTCAGTGGCACACACACACTCCCCGGCTGCCTGGCTGGGCGGAGGCAGAGAGCCAGGGAGCTCAGCCTCCAGCAGCCACCTGGAAGGCTCTTGCCAATTTCACTTTCTGCCTACAAATCAATTGTATTTTTCAAGTTTTAAATGGGGGGGGGGGGTTGAAGACTGTGCCTTTAAGGGCTGAGCTTCCCAGACAAGAGTCGGGGGGAGAGGGGGAAATTGAGATTCTCTGTTGCTATGTGCAGGCAGCTGGAACTGGACGCAGAATAAAGCAGAGCTCTTGCAGGATCCTTCAGCACCGAGGGATCACTGAACACCACAATATTCTCATGGAAAATTTTGATTTTGTGAGTGAGAATTTTACATTGGAAAATTGTTCCAGTGGAAAAGTTCTGACCAGCTCTCCCCAGAAGACATGGAGAGCCTATGGACTCCAATGGGA
>NW_020693038.1:0-9525 GCF_002925995.2 Terrapene triunguis
GGCTTTGTTACAAGGATAGGTTCCTGGGTCAGTGTTTTTGTTCAGTGATGTGTGGTTAGACAACTCCCACCTGTTCATGCTCTCTGTATGTGTGTGTATATATCTCTCCTCAATATATGTTTCACCCTATATGCATCCGAAAAAGTGGGTTGTAGCCCACGAAAGCTTATGCTCTAATAAATTTGTTAGTCTCTAAGGTGCCACAAGTACTCCTGTTCTTTTTGCGGATACAGACTAACACGGCTGCTACTCTGAAACCTATCAGTAAAAAAGTTACTCACATTCTCCCTACACCTTCATACATGCGTGTCTCATCCACCAGAGTCATAATCTCCGTATCAGTGAGGTGTGCATGCTTTTTCGTCCTGTTTAGTTGTTCAATCTGTATATCTGCCAGCTTCACCTTTTGCTGTGTGTCGATAACCTTGGCCTGCAGTTCAGTAAAAGCCTAGTGAAAAAAGTAGGCAAGTTACAGTTATGAAATTTTGACCTTGAACATCATAACTTTTGCACGGGAAATTAAGTTTTACTGGTCCAGGAGTGTCAAGTAGCACTTCTGGACATGGTGCAGCTGTTTTCATTTTGGACTCAGAAAACTCAGCAACAGCTAACTCATGTGCAGGGGTTTATAAGTGAACTGCCTCTTTCAGCTATAATGACACCAGGGATTCCAAACACAGACACGCTTCTGGACACAGACTGTCAGCTCAAGGATCTGCCCTCCTGCGTGGCACACATATATGTTTTTAAGTTATCTAGCAAGACTCATTCTTAGTGATTTGCCTCCCTTCTGGGGCACTGGACTGCTCCTCTTCACTGGAGATGCCTGGCCTGACTCACTTCTATCTGCTCTCCAAGCTTTCCCCTGGCCACCTCCCCGTGCCCACTCCCTTCCCTGACAGCTCTGGTTCCCTCCAGGTCAGGGCTGGAGAAGCTCGCCCTGCCCAGCAAAAGTGGGAGGGAGGGGCAGCGCTCTACTCTCTGCTGGGGAGGGGATCAGCCATGCGGCCGGACAGAGAGGGAGCTTTGCAGAGAGTGAGGTCGAGTGTCTGTCTCAGGGTGTGTATGTGTCTGTCGGGGGGGAGGGGGGGAGTCTCTCAGGTGCCCACGCTCCCACACCTCCCCCGGCTCCGTGCTCTCCGCTGCGCTGCAGGTCTCACACGTAGGCCCCGCTCCCCGGGCCCCGGCTCCTGCCAGCCCCGGGACACCCAGCAGGGCTGCAGCACAGCCGAGCCCCGCGCGGCCTCTGAACCCGGGGAGCAGGGCCCTGCTGCGGCCCTCCCTCCTGCAGCCACCCAGGCTATAGGGAAGGAGGCTCCGCTCGCCCCCGCACGCAACGCTACAAATCGGACCCGGCCGGTACCTTCTTCAGCTCTAGGTCCACGGGCGCCGCCATTTTGCCGACCTCTGCGCGTGCGCATTCAAGGCAGCGGGACCTATTCCGGTGGGCCTCTGCGCCTCCCATCACACACTGGACAGCAACCCACGGGGACTCCAAGGCAGTCCTGGAGGGTTACCAGCAAGCCCACGTTCCTCTTGGAGTACTGACAACCAGAATTGCAGTGCAGCAGGGATACCACCCAGACCCACCACCTGCAGCCATCTGAGCTAAAGGAGAATCATCCATAGCTGTCTGCAGTATGGGGCCTCTGACATACAGTTGAGCAGTTCTTCTAACTCTATCCCATAGAAACTGGTGCCCATATATGCTAGCCAGGCCATTGCAGAATTGTATTTGTGGTAGACCCAAGCTTTGCTCACTGAGATGAATGGCTGAAATTGCAAATTACCAACTGTGCAGACTATCAAGAGACCAAATAAAACATAAAGAATATCTCATCACACTATGTGTGTGTTCATGTATCCTGTAGTTGTAGGTCAACCAACCAGGGACCAGAAAAATATAATGTGACTGTACATGTAGTTATTAATAAACATTATTACACAACAGGTGTGTTTGGCATTTAACCAGCTAATATGAAGATAAGGTCCTTGCCCGAGGAGCTGAGCGTCCAAGGGATTACTTCTGCGAAAGTCAACAGGAGTGTTGCCACTGACATCAGTGGATAGGATCTGGCTTAAATAAACTGGAAAACTTCACAAGGAATGACAAGAGGGGTGAAACAAAGAGAAGCTGCTCTTGAGAGAGCCTTATTGACAAGGAATTCAGATCAGTTCACTAGAGACTGTTGTATGTTAATTCTCATTGGAGATTATGATGCAGTTTTATTTGCCCATAATCTGAGCCACGAGTGACGGAGCATACAGTACCAGAGCATACATAGTGATCAGATGCAACCTGAGCGGTAGGATTTAATTTGAACAGTTTGTGATACTACTTCACAGTAGTTACTTAATGCTGGTGCAGTGCGTTGAACATGTAAAGCGGTGGCTCTCAGTCTTTCCAGATGACTGTACCCCTTTCAGGAGTCTGATTTGTCTTGCGTATCCCCAAGTTTCCCCTCACTGAAAAGCTACTTGCTTACAAAATCAGACATAAAAATACAAAAGTGTTATAGCACACTGTTACTGAAAAATAGCTGACTTTCTCATTTTTACCATATAATTATAAAATAATCAATTGGAATATAAATATTGTACTTACATTTCACTGTATAGTATATAGAGCAGTATAAACAAGTCATTGTATGAAATTTTAGTTTGTACTGACTTTGTAGTGCTTTTTATGTAGCCTGTTGTAAAACTAGGCAGACATCTAGATGAGCTGATGTACCCCTTGGAAGACCTCTGCGTTTTCCCAGGGGTACATGTACCCCTGGTTGAGAACCACTGATGTAAAGCATCATGTGCTAAAATCCTGTGACTTCCATTGATTTTAATGGAAGCATTGGCCAATGCCTGATCCATCTAGGTTCTTATACCCCAAGCAAGAGAAGATATAAACCTCCCATAATGCACTTGGTAATTTGTGCAATACTACACCACTTGGAGAAATTTATTCCTGACCAGGCAGTGATTAGCTTACATCCTGAAACATGAGGATTGACAGCTCCTCTAATTTACTGTAATTGCAGACGTTATTCATAGAAATGGCTGTTCTTTTTACAAAGTGTCTCCCAGCCTTTTTGGAAACTTACCTAACTACATGCATCAGTTTAATGGGACATCATATTAAAGTGTATTTGCCTTTATCCATTTAAAATTTGCTGCTTTCCAATTTCGTTGAAAGGATCTCTGCCTTGCTGTTGCAGGCAACCAGCAACTGTTTCTTAATTTAAAGAAATAGGAAGATCTTAATCCAGTTCCCTGTGGACAGGTGTCCACATCACAGAAACCATTGCTATGGTAGGGACAAATTGCCATTCCTATTGGTAGACTCAGCTGAGAGCCAAGAACTGAAAGAGTCACAGGTATACTACCTAAAGGAGTCCTTCCAGGTCAGGGTCAAGGCTCTTGGCATGACAGGACTGGAGAGCTTGCCCTCTGCTGCCCACACTATTCAGGTCCTATGCAGGGTTCTCAGCTCAGCACCTTTCACCAGCAGTATAGCTGCATACAAGTGGGATTTTAAAAAACTGAAAAGCCTCCCAATGAAGTACAACCTCAGAACTAGTCACTGAACACTCCCCCCCTTCTATCAATGAACTACAGGATTGCTCATTGCTGGGCCAAAGCACATCTTGTCCAGCAGGGCTACTGCAATGTGTGTGGTGATTACTGGAGAACAATGGAATACTTTTTTATAAGGGTTGCTCCCTGCCTTCACAGGGGGGTTGACATACTGAGCTAAAGAATCAAACGTGGGGGTCATGTGGCCATGTGGAGTGACAGAGCTCTGAAGCGGACTCTTGATCAATCAGTTTGAATTCCTTGAAGGTGATGTGCAATGCAAAGAGCCCTGCAAAATAGCTCCCCTGTGCTGAGGACCGGAGCTGCTTTGTTTGAATGTTGTTAGCAACAAAATTGCTTTTTGATAATGGTGACCAGGTGAGGCCACCTCTAGAAAAATATTTAGAGCAAGGAAGTGAGTTATTACTGACAAACCCCAATGAGGCTGCTGCTAGCCAGAATGCTGGCGCTGGATTTGCTTTTTAAGCAAACCACCCTTTCACATGCCTTAGGGGGAGCATTTGCTATTGATTCAGATGATCTAAAGCTGTGTAACAGACACGGCGCAGTATGACATGTGAATGTGGGCTGTTTGTCTCATTACTCACCAGGGAGAGTGAGGGCAACCAGCCAGTCCCAGAGAGAAGATCCCTATGTCCAGAAGAATATGTGCAACTAAGGCAACAGGTCAAAAAGTAATAACTGTAGCTAAAAAAAGAGGCAGACTGATGATGATTATTAATAATACCTTGCAGTTATACAGGGCCTCTCATCCAGACAGATACTGAAGTGCTTTACAAATGACCCCTGCTGGTGGCTGGCTGAAGCCCTGAAGCATAAGCTTTTAGGAACATAAGACATAAACCAGAAATGAGCCACAGGGCTTCTGAGCCCTGCTCCCTACCATCACAAGTAACCCCATCATACAATCACACTCAAAAATTTATCCAGCTCTCTCTTGGATATAGATATAGTTCAGCCATGTTATAACATACATAAGGAAGAATACCACATCCTATAACCCTGACAGATACAGTGGCCTACAACATGGTTATGATATTTTCTTTCTGTCCACACAGTAAAGGATAAATCATAACAAGATTGGGCCATTAGCATGTTACAACAGCCTGGTTTATACCTGGTTATTTTTGCTGTGTAGACATGGCCCAATGTATGAATTCCATAGATCTTCTGTCCACACTACAATCTGGGCGGGAATCTATCACCCTTTCACTACTGTCGGTGCAGCTCCACAAGAGATAGCAATGACAAGAGCCCTAGTATGGACATGGTGCAGATGCTTTTACCACTGCATCAGCTACGCTTGCTCAGAGCTAAATGCCAGCAGCTAGTCTCCACCAGCTCTCCCACCATTGCTATAGTACCAATACAGACCCCCAGTGCTGGCAACAGAGGGAGATTTTTGAAAACAGCTCAAGATAGATGCAGCTTTTCTTTTCCAGAAGGCCTTTTATACATCAAAGACCTACACACCTGTAGATGCCGAGAAGGTACTGTGCTGGTGGTGAAATATCCAACAGGGGAAGGATTTAATACCATGGGCCAAAGAGGATGATGGTTACAGAGGTAGTAGGAAGGAAATGGCACATGGAGCACCTCAGGAATTGGTGTACCTTGTCCTGTTTATCCAGATGATGAATGATCTGGAGAGGGATGCAGATGACACAAGTGGGGAGATGAGCAAATGTGAAAGAAGCTCCAAGGAGGCCTGGAAAAGGTGAGAGAATGAATGACCAAATAACATGCATTGTCATGTATCAAACAGTGTAAGCAAGTACGTGCGTTCCCTGTAAACTGCAGTGATCCATAAGCTGTCCACCCACAACTGCCAAACCCACCTATTACCTCCCCAATAACTGCCCCAACTTTCCTAGGTGCCTATCCCTGTTTCTCTATGCTCCATCAACATTAGCTGCCTATCCCTCTGCTACACTGCACAGATCCTGTTGTCTCCAGCACACAGTGCTTCCTGAGGAGGAAAGGAAAACTTGAGCTGAATAGCAGGAAAAAAACTCTTGGCAGCAAATTCTATAATATTGTGGCATAGTCTCCCAAGGGAAGCAATAGAAACCCCATTGTTTGAGTCATGAGCAATTTATAACTGGACTGGACAAAAGACTGAAGAATGCACAGTGGGGAACAATTCCGCACTAGCCCCAGGGCATGGACTAGGCTATGATGGCTATGATCTATGAAAAGCTCTGTGTGGCAAAGATGACTGAGGAGAGCACCAGCACCCTAGCTGGGCTGGCAGACTAAAGCTCTACAGCTGGCACACAATGGGCCACCCAGCAATAGAAATGCCAGTCACAGTCCATTTCCAGATGAGATGACTGGTGAAGGTTTACTACTCTCATAGGGTCAGTTCCTGGTCCCACTCTTGAAAGCAAAGGGCAGAACTCCGATTGACTTCAATGGGAGCAGGATTTAGCCCTCAGTGCTAATGACCATCCACTTAATGTGTGACAGCAATTAGAAGGCAAACAGAACATGGGAATGTATCAATAGGAGGAACCAAGTCTCACTCCCACTAGCTGTCCCCTTCTACCTTAGAATTGCTCTAGGCTGGGTTTCTAGGAGGCTAATGAGCTTCAGTTGTTAATTAACCCTTGCTTCCCCAGCCTGGGACCCTGTTGCTTTCTATTCCCACTATGCACCACACTGTCTAGACCTCTGTGGTGTGATAGACTCTACTACAGAGCAATTCATAGCTCTCAGAGCTATTATTTCAGGTTGTCTGCAGACTCAGGCAAACATCTCTGTGTCAGTTACACTGTGTTCACAATTTGAAGATTTTGTTTGCAACCAAAAGGGCTAGGGCACCGGTTCTCAAACTGTGCGTCGGGACCCCAAAGTGGGTCACAGCTCCCTTTGAATGGAGTCGCCAGGGCTGGCTTAGACTTGCTGGGGCCTGAGCCCCACTGCCCAGGGCCAAAGCCAAAGCCTAAGGGCTTCAGCCCTGGGCGGCAGGGCTCAGGTTTCAGGCCCCCTGCCTGGGGCTGAAGCCCTTGAGCTTGAGCTTCAGCTTTGGCCCCCCTGCCTGGAGCGGTGGGGCTCAGGTTTTGGCTCCCTCACCTGGGGCAGTGGGGCTTGGGCAGGCTCAGGCTTCGGTCCCGCCTCTGGGGGTCATGAAGTAATTTTTGTTATCAGAAGAGGGTCACATTGCAATGAAGCTTGAGAACCCCTGGGCTAGGGACTTAATTTTTACCAATGAAGGCTGAGATTCTGGAGCACAAGATAGCAGACACCAAAACCTCTCCAGACCATCTCCTGGTCATTCCTAGCCTCTGCACCATGGCTTTGCATTGCCATGGCACATCAATGCTGTATTCTGCAGCCAGCTGGCAGTTCTACTGTAGCTTGAGAAATATTCTTAAACAAGGGGTTGTGTGAATGGATTTCTGTGTAACAGCTTTGATTGTTATTCATTTGACTATTAAATCAAAACCCTCGCAAGAATTTTTCCCCCACTCATAGCAGGCTGCAAGATCCAATACCAACTGTCACAAAACCAGGTGGCCTTATGGGAGAATGTCAGCTGTGTGTGCCATATACCCTTCTGCTGCAGAGGAAAAAGAGGACAGCACTGGAAGGGTGTGGGCCTGGGTTCTAGTCCCCTTCCTTATGATTACTACTGCCTTTTGGCTGTCAGCAGAGAGGTATAGGAGGAGGGGACAGAGCATTCAAGGAAAGCCCAGAAAGAGGGAAGGGAGCAGGGGCCGGTAGACAGCTCTTTTTACAGACAACTTCGAGGCTGATCATGCCTCACGTCGAAGGGCTGATGTGAGCACCAGCCTAAGGGGTCTGGCCTTGTCGGGTTGGTGAGGAATAGAGCTGGTGGAAAATTTTTCCAAGATAATGCTGATTTGATTAATTCTAAACATTTGCAGGAATGTATCAATTTTGTTGACATTTTCAATGGGAAAGTATCAAAATGTTTCATTTCAAATGTATATTATATTATATTATATTATATTATCAAAATGAAATATATCAGAATATTTTGTTTTGCAAATAATGCCGAGATTTTGACTTTTCGTCTCAATTTGGGACAAAAAAATAATTTCAAAATCTCAGAAAATCACAGGACATCCATTCTGGTTTTTGGACTTCTTTAGTGAGAAGCAAGACCACCGGGGAAGCACCAACTTTTGGCCCAGCTAGCAAACTCATGGAGAAAAGGAACATACCCACTGTAAACGGCTAGAACTGCCCCATTGCAAGCAGGAGGAGGCAGGCATGGAGCACAAAATGGCATCTGAAGGCAGCAAAACTGGACCCAGAAATCAGGATTTCTGTGGCCAGAGCGTCCCAGAGTGGATTTCTGGGGCAGCTGCCCCAAATGCAAACTCTGCAGCCTGCAATTGCAGAATTCACAGGACCCTGATCAGACAGGTTAATTTTAATGCTCCTCCCGGAACCACTGAAATGTACTTGTGTTGTATTAGTGAGGCTTGGGGAGGCAGGGAAGGGAATTCAGCTGCAGAGCTGCTTCTGGTGGAGCTGCCTTATGAAGGGGTTCAGAGCTGCCTAGACATGACCCAGCCTGGTGTGGGACCATAGTACACTGAGAACAGGAACCCAGGGTGGGGGTGTCATTTTTTGGAGCATTGGCCTTTCACAAGACTCTGGCTGGTGATCAGCATACAGGATCAGTTACCTGCAGGTGAAACTGAGGCCCAGAGAGGTGAAGGGAATTGTCCAAGGTCACACACGGAGTCCGTGTCCACTCCAGGCCACTAATAAAACTCGGGCTTCCTGACTCCTAGACTCCTGCTCTAAGCTCTGCTTCCCGCCTGGCTTTTCAATTTGCCGGTTTCAGCAGGAAATGTTGTGGTCGGTGACACATAGGGATTTTTGCTGTATTTCTGGCCCAGGCTGCATGTCCGGGGGGGCGGGGGGGAGGACAGTGTGGGACTCTGCAGCGTGGAGGTGGGGGGAGGTTGGAGTCTGCATTCCTGAAGGCCTCGGTCTGCATAGTTTCACAAAGCATATACGCTTGGCAGGCTCCCCTTGTATTCAGCTTCTGTGTTGGCAGCTGGAGAGCGGGTGGGCGTCGTGCAGACTGGAAAGGCTGATGAAGTGGAGGGGTTTGAACCCAGGCGAGTCAGGAGCAGCCAGGCCAAGGCAATCAGGACCCACTGGGCAACTGGGTAAGGCTGGCATCCACATTGGCTCCTGTGACCCAAGAGCTATTTACTGCCTGGGTTTCTGCTGCTCTGGCTCAAGGTGAACACTGGCACCTGTAGCTGTTCCCCCCACCCCCTGGTGACCGTGCAGGCAGCTGTTGGGGTGACTCCATGCGCCTCGGCCGCCTGGACATTCCAGAGCGGGGCTGGCTGCCACACAGCATGGTCTGTGAGAGGCCAGCCGAGGGCTCAGTCGCCATAGAAACCAGACTTCCCATGGAAAGGTCACATATTTGGTGTAGCTGTAATCCGGACCCCTCCAGAAATGGAACATTTTCCCCATTTTGATGCCGCTGGCCCGTTTCCCAAGGACACACGGGAAAATCTGTAATAAGAGTGGCTGCTGGGAGCCTGCCCTGCCCCATCTGGTGTCATGGGCACGGCCACAGCTCCCTGGGCTGAACTCTCTCTCAGAGACAATGCTGGCATAGAGAAGGCAGCCAAGATCGAGCCGTGGAGGCATCAAAATGTGCTAGCTATCCTCTTCCTCTCCCTTGCAGCAGTAGTACTCCAGCACCCTCAAGAGGGGGCACAGCAGCGCTCTCTGACGGCTTTGTTATCAAACACATAGCAAAGTCGGGCTGGTGTCGACATTATGAAGGGTTTGATCATCGACTCCCTGCAGAACTCCTGCCTTCCCCAGTTATAATACAGCCATGGCACAGTGACGCTGACAGAGGGTAGGAGTCTTAGAGCAGTCTAAGGGAGTCAGGGGAATTTCAATGGGATCTGGGCACCTAACTCC
>NW_020693038.1:9535-13607 GCF_002925995.2 Terrapene triunguis
TCTAAGGGAGTCAGGGGAATTTCAATGGGATCTGGGCACCTAACTCCCTTAGAGCATGTCTCCACTGCATCTGGGTGCCAGCCTCTCAGCCCAGAGCCACGCTGTCATGCTAGTGCTCTAAAAGGAGCTGTGTAGATGGTGCTTCGACGTTGTGGCGCAGGCTCTCATGGCCCCTCAGGATTCAGAGCCCGAGCCCCAGATCGAGCTGCAGCATCTCCGCTGCTATTTTTAAAGCGCTAGCATGAGCCCCACTATCATGAGTCTGTGGGCCTGGGCTGAGCGGCTCACTCCCAGATGCTGCGTAGAGCCCTTAGGCTCCTTTGAAACATCCCACCCAGAACT
Organism: Terrapene triunguis; assembly: GCF_002925995.2. Classification (NCBI taxonomy): domain Eukaryota; kingdom Metazoa; phylum Chordata; order Testudines; family Emydidae; genus Terrapene; species Terrapene triunguis. Next base: position 9,878 of record NW_020693038.1, read on the forward strand.
GCTGCTGCCCCCTCGCCAGCACAGAGTCCCTCTTCTCCCCCCCCCCCGCCCCCGAGACACACAGAGCATGTGTCTGTGTCTAAGCTGTGCCTCATGCGCTAAGAGAGTTAGGAGGAAGGCACTAGAGCACAGAGGACAGTCCAGCCGCTTACACGTGAGATGGAGCTGCTCGATTGTGCACCCAAAACAGCACCCAATTTGCTGGGAAAATGCCTGCTTGCCCATCACCCTCACCCAGGCCTGCCTCTATGTTTGCACATTGGCCTGTTTTGTGCCATATGACAGCATCACCTCTGACTGAAGTCAGGTTACAGGCCTGCTGGTGCCCCACTCAGCTTCTTTAAAACACCATACAGATTTAGCTGAATTAAGGGTGCTGGTGAGCTAACAATGCATCTTCCGTGCACTGTGATTTTGTATGAGGCAAACCCCCCACATGCCACCAGTGGGCCCGATTCTGAGGCCCTCTACTCCAGTGCTGAAAGCAGGAATGGCGGGGAGTGGGCGCAAAGATGGCTTTAAGCCAAGGAGCTTGGTATAGAGTCCTTACGCCATCTCTGTGCTGGGTGGGGAGCACATCACACAAGAGCAACAGAGAATCAAACTCGAGTCTAAGAATACAGAGTGTTTGACCATTGTAAGTACCATGAACAGCCCCAAAAACTGACCCATTGGTGAAATGGTTTGCTGTTAGCATAGCTTGGATGAGACCAGCTCAAGGGATGCTATTATGGTCAACGGTTCTCAATTCCTGGGCAATGTCTCAGCATAGATCACGTGTGAGCCGTTTTCGCCCTTCTGAGTGCACTCCGTGCACTCTTCACCAAGGTGGACAGTTCTTCTGCTCCCCCTTCATGAGGCTCCACCCCTTCTTGGAGTCAGTGGGAATTGACAGGAAAGTCACATTTTTCACTTCTTGTCCCAGTTGGTAAATGGGATTGATCGTGATTAATCTAAACACTGACACCTGTCACTAGTGGTAGGCACAAAGCTTTACTGTGCCATAAAAATATCACTCTGAGTACCACAACATGTACTGTCTAGTGCTTTGAGTCACTGGAAAGTCAATTAGTTGCTTTCTTCTTGCAGCCACTAAGCATTTTCCTTCCTACCAGCCGAATGGATATGCAGAAGAAGGAGGCACTTTCAGAGCAGAAACGAAACCATTCCACTTGTGACAGATGGCAATTTCCTGCAATATCTTGGACAAACTTTACTGAATTAAGATTATGTATTTTAGGAGCCCACTGTATTAAAAATGCAAATGTTTATGTATTACTGGGGGATTGTTTGGAACTTCTTGAGGAGGAAAACAGGATTAATGGCATGTCTGGGAGGGGCTGTGATCTGCAAACAACTATGGATTTGTCTATACTTAAAATGTTGCAGTGACACAGCTGCAGCGCTTCAGTGTAGACACTACCTATGCCGACGGGAGAGATTCTCCCATCCGTCTAGGTCAGGGGTCGGCAACTTTTCAGAAGTGCTGTGCTGAGTTCATTTAGTCACTCTAATTTAAGGTTTTGCATGCCAGTCATACATTTTAACGTTTTTAGAAGGTCTCTTTCTATAAGTCTATAATATATAACTAAACTATTGTTGTATGTAAAGTAAATAAGGTTTTTAAAATGTTTAAGAAGCTTCATTTAACATTAAATTATAATGCTGAGCCCCCTGGACTGGTGGCCAGGACAGTGTGAGTGCTACTGAAAGTCAGCTCGTGTGCCGCCTTCGGCACACGTGCCATAGGTTGCCTACCCCTGGTCTAGGTAATCCACCTCCCCAACAGGTGATAGCTAGGTCAATGGAAGAATTCTTTCTAGCACTGTCTACACTGGGGGTTAGGTCATCTTAACTATGTTGCTCAGGGGTGAGGATTACCTCAGGGGTGACTCAGCGACGAAGCTGAGTCAACCTAACTTTTTAGTGTAGACCAGGCCTATGTTGAACAACGTAGCAGATGCAACTGCTCATTTGGGCCAGTACATGTGACAGGGGACTTCAACTACCCCACCTACGGCCATAGCCTTTGAAGCTTCTTCTGCTGATGACCCGTTACATGAGGCCAGTTCAAAGCCCTCCAAACTGTAGAAAGGATGGACTACACTTTTCATGGGGGTTCTTGTTTTGGGCAAAATGGAGTTATGAGCTTGAAACCCCAAGAACACCCTGAGCATGGTTTGAATGACTGCTCACCTGCCAGAGCCCATGTTGGAATTGGGAGATCTCAGGTAAACTTGTCACATGTGTGTAGATTCTTTTATTATTTTAAATAAGTTTTTTCTGTATTGCTTTTACCTTAAAAACAAAATATGGGTGCTTAGGAAGAACTGTGTGGTAACATATATTTGGGGCAATTACACTGTGTACCATGTCTGAGAAGAAACACAAAGCAGGCCTGCTTCAGCAGATTGTCTTTTGTTGGGAATAACATAGTGAAGGCAGGGAACTGTTCATCTTGGAAATACCCCGTCAGGAGGGTGAGAGACGGGGGTCTCCAGCCAAGAGAGGTGACCAGTGGGGAACCGGGAGCCTAGAGTGGGGGGAATACAGGTGCAGTTGCCCTGCACTGCTCTCCTCAGAAATAAACAGAAGAACCAGACAGATGTGGACAGCAGCTAGTAAACTCAGATGCTGAGGAAACGGTGACTGTGCCCCTGTTAACCATCTGCATCCTATGCCCACAAACACTGTTCCATTAGCTGCTGAATCTCTGAAAGGCTCCCCACCGCCACATAATGCCTCTATTTTCCATGTTAAATAACCATTTTGGGGTGTCCTGTAGTCAGGCCCAGGACTATGGCTGCCTGAAGCAGAGCTCTGTGTGTAGCTCTTAGGCTCATGACTCTCCACCCCACCCAAATCCTCCCTCCAAGTCCACTCATGGTAAAGAAGGAAGAGAGAATGCACAGACACGATTCAGCAGTTCCCCGTTGTTCTCAAACCCTCAGTGACTAATTTTGGTGATAGATGCTATCTTGACAGCTTTGGGGAGTGGAGCTATGACCCGGACAGGTACATTATGGACCGGGCAAACTTTCCACCTTCTGCTCCACTGCAGACACAGCTCAACCCTCACTATAGAACTGACAGAGTGGTACATTTATTCCCAAGCCCCAATCACTTCCCTGCTCAAACTGGTAGTAGCATGGGGAGGTTCTGTGACCACCACCTTCACTTTGCATGGGCTCCAGTCAACAATTGCTTCTGGCTGCCATTAACCTGATCTGGGTTTGTCCTTTGTAGAGAAAGGCTCCATAGCCTGTTACTAATCCTTGGAGCCATTCATTATTATTTCCCACCCATAGCAAACATTAACATTCCAGCTGTCTGCAGAAAGACATCCTCTTGGCTACCCAAGTGACTTCCCAGCCTGCCAAACACGCTGTTCTTGGGGATGCAAAGGTATGGAGGAGGAAAAGTGAAAGGGAGGTGGCTAAACTTGGTCAGATAGGAAAGCCTAGGGATGACCCTCAGGTGTGGTGCTCTGAGTCACTGCAGTGGATGTTAGCAAAGAGTTGGCTAACAAGGTGGAAAGGATGAGAGGCAGGAGTGGAGTATTGTAGGGATCATTATTTCAGTAATACAGGAATGTCAGCCAGAACAAGAGAGGACAATGAGAATGAAAGAACTGGAGAGCAGCCTTCAAACTCCAGGCATTACACAAAGTGGAACCTAATGTTCTTTCTTCAAGGAGAACAGGAGTACTTGTGGCACCTTAGAGACTAAC
>NW_020693039.1:0-1186 GCF_002925995.2 Terrapene triunguis
CTGCGCTATGGATCTGAAAGTAGCAGGCTCAAGTTCTGCTGAGAGCCCCTGCTAGCGTTTGTTACAGCAGCTGGGGGCCAGGTACCAGGAGGCCCTCAGCCAGCTCCTGGAGGAGTCCCCCGTCCCATGCCGTGCTCTGAGTGTGCTGTCTGCCTGGTGCTGCAGCAGGGACTCACGCTGGGATCCTCGTAGCCTATCGGTAGCGGCTCTGCCAGGTGAGCCTCCCATGGGAGCTGTGAGGAGCCAGAACGGCTCTGCTCATGGCCAGGAGAAGTCGCTCTGTGCCAATCGCCCAGAGACCCTGTAGCCGAAAGCAGCCGGTGTTGGCGTGTGCTGAGCACTGGCTTGTAGGAGGCCGGGGATGCGCTCAGGCATGGAGCAGGAAGGACCAAAGGCCAGCGTTTGGGAAGCTGGTATTTCAGCCGCCCTAGGAAAGGCAGGGTAGTGAGCAAAGGAGCGGGCTAATTATTCACTCCATGGGGAAAACAGACCGGGGGAAACTGGATGAGTGGAATTAGGCAGAAATAAATCATCACAACTTGGAGATACGGGATAGTTACCACAACATGAGCATAGGCTGCAATGTGGCCAATAAACACCACAACAGATCCCCCCCACACACACTTCTCGGCCTGCACCGTGCTACCTGCCAGGACCGCTGGGGCCTTCACGAGATGACACCCCTCATCCTCCTAGCCAAGATCTTCAGCCGGGCCCAGTGATTTCAGATGCCTCCATTTTCGGAGGGCCCCGCTTGGCTCTCCTTAAAGGGGTCTAATTTGTGGATGGGGGGTGAGAATCAGGGTCTCAAGTCAGGCGCCCAGTGTCCCTGGTCACCTCTGACTGCTCCTAAACAGCCTTGTGGCCTGATCTAAAAGAAATTCATCATCCAACATCATTCAGCCTCTTCTTCAAAGGGGAAACTAATAGGAATTATGGGTGCTCAGAAGCAGGTGGATAATCCACTAGTCCTGTATGTCCCCCAAGGGCCCCCGCTTTGTGGGAAGGAGAACATCCAACTAGAGCAGAGGGAAACGATCCCATAGTTGGGACCCTCCTTCCAGATGGTGGTGTGGTATCCTCTCGCACTGAGGATACCTCTCTGGGAGAGGGAACTCCAGTTATTGGGAAGAGACAGATATTAGTTATGGGGGATTTGATCATTAGAAACATAGATACCTGGGTT
>NW_020693040.1:0-9965 GCF_002925995.2 Terrapene triunguis
AGGCATCTATCTGCATCTAGCCTAAAAACATTAAAAAACCTGGCCCTAATTTTTGTATTTAAGATAAGGAGAATTGTTGATAGTTCAAATTATATTCTTACATAAATATTCAGAGCAGCTAGCAACTAATAAGAAGGTCTGGGGAATCGGCAAAACTGAGACAGTATAGATTGTAATACTCAGTGAGTTACAGGTGGGATTTTTGTAGTTTAATGGGAGTTGCATGCCAAACTCCCATATGCCCACAGCAAGTAAACATAAAGAAGGGAATATTCAAAGCACCCTAATAGACTCGGATGCTCAGTTCTCATTAAAATTAATGGGAATTTGGCATCCTAATCCCCTAAGCAGCTTTGGAAAATCCCATCCAATGTTTTTGTGACAGTTACATGAGCGATTGTTCCTATCATTTCATTCCATTTGGTCCATCTTTTCTTGAATACCTCCATGATTAATCGAATTCAGGCAGTAAGACATCCCATTTCTCTCAATTCGCTGGTGGGGGACAATCTTCTTTCAGTAGATAGTGTTTGGTTTTGCAACCATAGGGATGAAAGCCATTTATTGACATAGGACTGCATTTTAAAGGCTGGGTCTAGTCCCAGAATCTTTCTGGTTTATTGTCTGTCTATGCTTGATTTATGTGCTGTGCTTTCCCTAGAAACCATGCACATGACAGATGTCGAGAGGGGAAATCAAAGTGACATTACAGAATTCATCCTCTGTGGGTTCAGGAACCTCTACCCATTCCAGACGGGTCCCTTTGTGCTGGTTCTCCTAACATACATCACCACCATGGCTGGGAACACCCTGATCATTGTCACTATTCTGGTTGACAAGGGCCTCCACACCCCCATGTATTTCTTCCTGGGAAACTTGTCTTTCTTGGATATCTGGTACACGTCCAACATAGTCCCCAAAATGCTGCAAGGTTTCTTGGCTGAGAAGGGCGTGGCGATCTCCTTCAGTGGCTGTGTCACGCAGCTTTATATCTTTGGCTCCCAGGCTGCCACCGAGATCTTGCTGCTAACGGTGATGGCTTACGATCGCTACTTAGTGATATGGAACCCTCTGCGTTACATGACCCTCATGAACTGGAGGGTGTGCATTAAGCTGGCATCCTGCTCTTGGCTGGGTGGCTTCCTCTTCAACCCAGTGCTGGTTGCCTGGATTTACAGGCTACGTTTCTGCGGCCCTAATGAAATCGACCATTTCTTCTGTGATTTCATGCCCCTGGTAAAGCTGTCATGCAGTGACACCCATCTGATCACTTTAGCATCATTCCTGCTAGCAGCTACAGCCACCCTGATCCCCTTCTTGCTAACCCTGACATCCTACGCATTCATCATAGCAGCGATAGTAAAAAACCCTTCCAGCACCGGAAGGCAGAAGGCCTTCTCCACCTGCACCTCTCACCTTACTGTGGTCAGCACTTTCTATGGGGCTCTGGCCATGGTCTACATTGTGCCAAAAGCCAACTCAGCCGTAAACCTAAACAAAATATTCTCCCTGCTCTACAGCCTTGTCACTCCATTGCTCAACCCTCTGGTCTACTCCCTGAGAAACAAGGACGTGAATGACGCCCTGAGGACCATGGCCGCTAGACTGATGGATTTTCGAAGGAGATAAAGTAAAAAAGGGAGCATGGGGGACTTTAAAATGAAAAATACTGGGCCACATTCCCAGATGGTGTAAACTGACATAACTTCATTTGAATCAGTGGAGCTGTGCAAGTTTGTACAGGCAGTCCTCGACTTTATGACATTTGACTTAAGACAAATGGCACTTACGACATTTATAAATCGAAGTATAAAATCAACTTTACGACGCTGGTTTTGACTTTATGATGCTCCCCCGTTCATAATATGTATGTATGGGAAAATTGGTTCAGAGTTATGACGTTTTGACTTAAGACGTGATTTTCAGGAACCAATTGTGTCTTAAATCCGAGGACTGCCTGTACTAGCTACAGATCTGGTCCATGCCCCACCCCGCCAGATTTAACAGACAAGGGAATCCCATGTTGTACTCCCAGCTGATCAGGATGAATATCATAAACCATTTCCCAGAAACATTTTCTCAAAAATTGAACTGAGTTCACATCCAGACCTGCCTGAATAAAGATTAATTTGGAATTAATTATTGTTGTTGTTTTTCTTTATTATTAAGGTAGCTAACAAAGATTGTAGTCAGAACTGGGGCCTAGTTCTGCCAAGTATTATCCACAGTCCCTGCCCCCAAAGAGCATAGAATCAAAAAAGACTTCAGTTTGCCCACAAACAGCTGGCTGGATGGACAGAAGAGTGGTTAGCATCCTACTTTCAGAGGTGGGAAACCCAGATTCAATGTATTGCTCTGCCACGGACTTTGTGTGTGACCTTGGGCAAATTGCTTTGTCTCTGTGGGCCAGATTTTCGAAGGTGTTTAGGTCCCTACACTGCTTAGATGCTTTTTTAAATCCCACCAGGAGCTAGAGTCACAAAGAGACTTAGGCCCTAACTGCCACCTTAGGTGCCTAAATCCCAGAATAAGGCCCCTCTGGGATTCTGCCGCCAAACCCTATGGAAACTTAAACTTGCTCAGTGCTCAAAGCTTGCCTACTACTTTGGAAAATAATGAAAACGTCATTGGGCTATAGAGAGAAAGAAAGCACAAGCACAAGAATGGCTCTAGTCTAGTGGGTAGAGCACTCCCGGGGAGGTGGGAGACCCAGGATCCAGTCCCCCTGCTCCACTGCATTTTTTAATTATTTAGCCACAGTGGAACCACTTCACCTGGAGAGACAAAGGAGTCTTGTATTGGAATATGCTGTAGCCCAGTGGTTGGGGCACTCACCTGAGAAGAGGCAAATCCCTTCTCCCCTTCAGTTAAAGGGGGGGACTTTGAACCTGGGGTTTCCCACAACCCAGATGAGTGCCCTAACCACTGGGCTAAAAGTGATGAGAGAGTTCCTCCTCTGCATACAGGGCCCACTTGGCATGCTCTGAGAGTGTTTATCAGACCGGGCCCCACAAGCAAATTCAGCAGAGGAACATCTCTCTTCCCACACTGCACACGGGCTTAGGCGTCCAGACACCTAGAGTGGAGCAGCAGGTTACATGCTCAGAGACAGAAACATCGGCACGTAGGGAACGTTCACTGCAAAAATTTAGGTGCCAACTCCAAGCGACACCTACAGGGTTTGGCGGCAGCTGAGTGGGAGGGTTGTGAATTGCAGTGGGGCCTGATTCTGGGATTTAGGCACCCAAAGTCCTTTGGTGAATCTAGCTCTAGCTGTAGAACTGGTTGATGTTACCTCTTCTTTGGGGCAAGGGAAGAGCCAGGGACTCTCAGGGACAAAATCTGTCTCCTGGCCTGCTCCAGTATAAACCTCTCATCTTTGCCATCTTTTCATGCATAATTTGGGACCTTACAATCCCCTATCCCCATCCTCTGCCACCCTAGATTGCCCGGCAAGTTAAGCATGTGCACAAGCACTGTACTGAATTGGGCTCTAAATTGCTAGGAGTCTCCTTGGGTCAGCTACCATTTTGTGCTTACTTCTAAAACAAACTGTTACCGATGAGCTACACACACTGTGCTCTCTGTCGTGGAGACTTTATTTATGTTTCTTCTTCTGTTCTGTTTGCCTTTAATATAAAATAAAAAGTCATTGAGACTGAGGCTGAGATTTTCAAAGATGTCTAAGGCCTGGTCTACACTACAATTTTAGGTCGAATTTAGCAGCGTTACCTCAATTTAACCCTGGACCCGTCCACACGACGAAGCCCTTTTTTCGAATTAAAGGGCTCTTTAAATCGATTTCTTTACTCCACCTCCGACGAGGGGATTAGCGCTGAAATCGGCCTTGCCGGGTTGAATTTGGGGTAGTGTGGACGCAATTTGATGGTATTGGCCTCCGGGAGCTATCCCAGAGTGCTCCATTGTGACCGCTCTGGACCGCGCTCTCAACTCAGATGCACTAGACAGGAAAAGGCCCGCGAACTTTTGAATCTCATTTCCTGTTTGGCCAGCGTGGCAAGGTGCAGGTGAGTGCAGATCTCATCAGCAGAGGTGACCATGATGGAGTCCCAGGATCGCAAAAGAGCTCCAGCATGGACCGAACGGGAAGTACGGGATCTGATCGCCGTATGGGGAGATGAATCCTTGCTAGCTGAACTCTGTTCCAGTAAACGAAATGCCAAAACATTAGAAAAAGTCTCAAAGGGCATGAAGGACAGAGGCCATAACAGTGATGCAAAGCAGTGACACGTGAAAATTAAGGAGCTAGGGCAAGCCTACCAAAAAACAAGAGAGGCAAACGGCCGCTCCGGGTCAAAGCCCTGAACATGCTGCTTCTATGATGAGCTGCATGCCATGCTAGGGGGTGCAGCCACCACTACCCCAACCCTGTGCTTTGACTCCATCAATGGAGAAGAACGGAACATGGAAGCAGGTTTTGGGGATGAGGAAGATGATGATGAAGAGATTGAAGATAGCTCACAGCAAGGAAGCGGAGAAATGGTTTCCCCAACAGCCAGGATATGTTTTTCACCCTGGACCTGGAGCCAATAACCCCCGAACCCACCCAAGGCTGCCTCCCGGGCCCGCCCAGGCGGAGAAGGGACCTCTGGTGAGTGTACCTTTGTAAATGTTACACATGGTTTAAAAGCAAGCATGATTAATGATTAATTTTCCCTGGCATTCGCGGCCAGTACAGCTACTGGAAAAGTCTGTTAACGTGTCTGGGGATGGAGCGGAAATCCTCCAGGGACATCTCCATAAAGCTCTCCTGGATGTACTCCCAAAGCCTTTGCAAAAGGTTTCTGGGGAGGGTGGCCTTATTCCGTCCGCCATGGTTGGATACTTTACCACGCCAGGCCAGTAGTATGTAGTCTGGAATCATTGCATAACAAAGCATGGCAGCATATGGTCCCGGTGTTTGCTGGCATTCAAACAACATCCGTTCCTTATCTCTCTGTGTTATCCTCAGGAGAGTGATATCATTCATGGTCACCTGGTTGAAATAGGGTGATTTTATTAAGGGGACATTCAGAAGTGCCCGTTCCTGCTCGGCTGTTTGGCTGTGGCTGAACAGAAAAGTTCTCCGCTGTTAGCCACACGGTGGGGGGAGGGGTGAAGCGATCATCCCAGAGAATTGGGTGTGTGTGTGGGGGGGGATTATTTGGGTTTGTGCTGCATGCTAACCCGCAAACTGCAGCGCCTCCTTTTAAATTGCCAACCCATTTTAAATGGCCAACCCAACGGCCGCTTGGTATGGGAAATGAGGGCGCTGCTGTTTGAAACCATTCCCACATGTTATGAAGGTTAAAGAAACCAAAAGACTGTGGCTTATCATGGCTGCCTGCAACCAAATTCTGTTGCCTGGCACTGCGTGAGTGATCTCTCACACCAAACTGGCAGGCCGTCAATATAAGAGGCAAAATGCGACCTTGTAACGAAAGCACATGTGCTATGTAATCTGAACAGCAAGGTTTAACGTGAGTCTACCCATTGTTCTCTAAAATGTGCTTTTTAAACTACCACTCTCCCTTTTCTTCCACCAGCTGCAAATGTTTCTCCTTCGCAGAGGCTAGCGAAGATTAGAAGGCGAAAAAAACGCGCTCGGGATGAAATGTTCTCTGAGCTCCTGCTGTCCTCCCACACTGACAGAGCACAGCAGAATGCGTGGAGGCAGACAATGTCAGAGTGCAGGAAAGCACAATATGAACATGAGGAGAGGTGGCAGGCTGAAGAGAGTAAGTGGCGGGCTGAAGATGATAGGTGGTGTCAGCTTGCTGACAGAAGGCAGGAGTCAATGCTCAGGGTGCTGGAGGATCAAACTCATATGCTCCAGCATATGGTTGAGCTGCAGGAAAGGCAGCAGGAGCACAGAGCGCTGCTACAGCCCCTGTGTAACCAACAGCCCTCCTCCGCAAGTTCCATAGCCTTCTCACCCAGATGCCCAAGAACGCGGTGGGGGGGACTCCGGCCACCCAGCCACTCCATCCCAGAGGATTGCCCAAGCAACAGAAAGCTGGCCTTCAATAAGTTTTAAAGTTTTTAAGATTTAAAGTTTAAAAGTGCAGTGTGGCCTTGTCCTTTCCTCCTCCCCCACCCCACCCGGTGCTTCCCTCCTCCCCCACCCCTCCCGGGCTACCTTGGCAGTTATCCCCCTATTTGTGTGAAGAATTAATAAAGAATGCATGAATGTGAAGCAACAATGACTTTATTGCCTCTGCAAGCGGTGATTAAAGGGGTGAGGGGAGGGTGGTTAGCTTACAGGGAAGTAGAGTGAACCAAGGGGGGGCGGTTTCCATCAAGGAGAAACAAACAAAACTTTCACACCGTAGCGTGGCCAGTCATGAAACTGGTTTTCAAAGCTTCTCTGATGCGCACCGCGCCCTCCTGTATTCTTCTAACCACCCTGGTGTCTGGCTGCGTGTATTTACTCCTCCATGGGGGAGGGATAGCTCAGTGGTTTGAGCATTGGCCTGCTAAACCCAGGGTTGTGAGTTCAATCCTTGAGGGGGCCACTTAGGGATCTGGGGCAAAATCAGTACTTGGTCCTGCTAGTGAAGGCAGGGGGCTGGACTCGATGACCTTTCAAGGTCCCTTCCAGTTCTAGGAGATAGGATATCTCCATTAATTTATAATTTAAATTTATAATTTAATCAGCGGCCAGGTGATTTGTCTCAACCTCCCACCCCACCATAAACGTCTCCCCCTTACTCTCACAGGTATTGTGGAGCGCACAGCAAGAAGTAATAAAAATGGGAATATTGGTATCGCTGAGGTCTATCCAAGTCAGTAAACTGTGCCAGCGTGCTTTTAAATGTCCAAATGTACATTCTACCACCATTCTGTACTTGCTCAGCCTATAGTTGACCAGCTCCTGACTACTGTCCAGGCTGCCTGTGTATGGCTTCATGAGCCATGGCATTAAGGGGTAGGCTGGGTCCCCACGGATAACTATAGGCATTTCAACGTCCCCAACGGTTATTTTCTGGTCTGGGAAGAAAGTCCCTTCCTGCAGCTTTTGAAACAGACCAGAGTTCCTGAAGACACGAGTGTCATGTACGTTTCCCAGCCATCCCACGTTGATGTTGGTGAAACGTCCCTTGTGATCCACCAGTGCTTGCAGCACCATTGAAAAGTACCCCTTTCAGTTTATGTACTCTCTGGCTTGATGCTCCGGTCTCAAGATAGGGATATGGGTTCCGTCTATCGCCGCACCACAGTTAGGGAATCCCATTTCAGCAAAGCCATCCACTATGACCTGCACATTTCCCAGAGTCACTACCCTTGATATCAGCAGCTCTTTGATTGCGTTGACTACTTGCATCACAGCAGCCCCCACAGTAGATTTGTCCACTCCAAACTGATTCCTGACTGACCGGTAGCAGTCGGGCGTTGCAAGCTTCCACAGTGCTATGGCCACCCGCTTCTCAACTGTGAGGGCTGCTCTCATCTTGGTATTCTGGCGTTTCAGGGCAGGGGACAGCAAGTCACAAAGTTCCATGAAAGTGCCCTTACGCATGCGAAAGTTTCGCAGCCACTGGGAATCGTCCCAGACCTGCAACACTATGCGGTCCCACCAGTCTGTGCTTGTTTCCCAGGCCCAAAATCGGCGTTCCACGGCATGAACCTGCCCAATTAACACCATGATGTGCACATTGCCAGGGCCCGTACTTTGTGAGAAGACTATGTCCATGTCTATGTCCTCATCACTCTCGTCACCGCGCTGCCGTCACCTCCTCGCTTGGTTTTGCTTTGGCAGGTTCTGGTTCTGCATATACTCCAGGATAATGTGTGTGGTGTTTATAGTGCTTATAATTGCCGCGGTGATCTGAGCAGGCTCCATGATGCCAGTACTATGGCGTCTGGGCTGAAAAAAGGCACGAAACGATTGTCTGCTGTTGCTCTGATGGAGGAAGGGGCAACTGATGACATGGCTTACAGGGAATTAAAATCAACAAAGGGGGTGGCTTTGCATCAAGGAGAAACACAGATAACTGTCACACAGAATGGCCCCCTCAAGGATTGAACTCAAAACCCTTGGTTTAGCAGGCCGTTGATTTCATGGAAGGAGGGAGGGAGGGAGGGAGGGAGGAAGCAAATGAATACAAAACAAATCACGTCTATTTCTTGTTTTGATCCACTCCATCTACCTTTTACATCTTAGGCTGGCAGCATACGGTGCAATACGACTGCTAGCCATCATCATCTCCTGGGTGCTCGGCAGAAGATGCTGCATTACGACTGCTAGCCATTGTCATCTCCTGGGTGCTCGGCAGAAGATGGGAATGACCTGACTGAGTCACTCCCATGTCTGCCCAGGCGCCCCTGACCGACCTCACCGAGGTCGGCTAAAAGAGCACCCAGGAATACGATGACGACAGCTACCAGTCGTAATGCACCGTCTGCTGCCAAAAGGCAATGAACTGCTGCTGTGTAGCAATGCAGTCCCACGTCTGCCAGCACCCAGGAGACGTACGGTGACGGTAAGATGAGCGGGCTCCATGCTTGCCATGGTATGGTGTCTGCACAGGCAATCCAGGAAAAGAGGCGCGAAACGATTGTCTGCCGTTGCTTTCACGGAGGGAGGGAGGGAGGGAGGAAGGGCCTGACGACATGTACCCAGAATCATCCGTGACACTGTTTTTGCCCCATCAGGCATTGGGATCTCAACCCAGAATTTCAATGGGTGGCAGAGACTGCAGGAACTGTGGGATAGCTACCCACAGCTACCCACAGTGCAATGCTCCGGAAGTCGACGCTAGCCTTGGTACTGTGGACGCAGTCCGCCGACTTAATGCACTTAGAGCATTTTGTGTGGGGACACACACAATCGACTGTATAAAAATGATTTCTAAAAAACTGACTTCTATAAATTCAACCTAATTTCGTAGTGTAGACATACCCTAAGGGATTCAGTTGTCCAAATCCCAATAAAACCACTGGGTGTCCAAATCCCCTAGACAGTTTTCAAAGGCTCAGCTGGAAAGTACATGCTTACTCTTTGTGAATGGGAAACAGAAAAGAAGTCAAAGTCTAAGGCCTTGTCTACACTACAGAGTTTTGTCGACCAAAGTCACCTTTTGGTGACAAAACTGTGCAAGCGTACAAACTGCAATGTCCCTCCAAGCGACAAAAGTCTCCTGTTTTTGCGGCAAAATGAAACCAGTTCAACAAAATGCGAAGAGTTTTTTGTGGCAATGTTTTGGTAATAAACTGTGAGTGTGGATACCGTGCTTGGTTTTTTTCGCTGTAATTGGCCTCCAGAGGTGTCCCACAATGCCCATTCTGACTGCTCTGGTCAGCAGTTCGAACTCCGCTGCTCTGCTCCCAGGTACACAGGCATCCACTCCTCTCCCCCCATCCCCGAAGTCCCAGGAATTTTGAAATTCCACTCCCTGTTTGCTTGGCGTGGAGAACTCACATCACGTCTTCCCAGCTGACCATGGCATCTCCATGCAGCAAACGCTCTCCCGCTTGGAGCACGGCTGAGTTGTTGGATCTCCTGAGTATATGGTGAGAGTAAGCTGTGCAGTCCCAGCTCTGCTCAAGCCGCAGGAATTTCAACACCTACAGGCAGATTTCTCGTGGCTTCAGCGAGAAAGGTTATGAACGGGACACATTGCAGTGCTGAGCCAAGATAAAGGAGCTTAGGCAGGCATACCAGAAGGCGAGGGAGACAATCCGTCACTCCAGTGGTGCGCCGAAGACATGCCGCTTCTGCCAGGAGTTGGACGCCATTCTCCCTCGGCAGACAGTGGAGTGAACCCTGATGAGGAGGTAGTGGATAAGAAGGTGGAAGTGGAGGACGCTGTGGAGGACAACGCTGGATCATCCGGTGATCTGATGACTCAGGACATCCCTTGCACTCAGGAGGGGTCTAGGCAATCCAAGGAGTCCAGCTCCGCCATGTATGCTGTGGAGGCGGAGGCAACCGGTAAGTGTTCTTTTTGGTGTTCCCCGGTTAG
>NW_020693041.1:0-787 GCF_002925995.2 Terrapene triunguis
TGGTCAAGCCCTGGGGACATTGAGAATTAGGTTGGACAAATCAAGAGTAAATGGCCTGGATTTAAGGTCTTCAGGAAGCTTGGCTGAAATTCTGTGCCAACGCTGCCGAGTTTCTATAGCTTCTGAGCACAGACCCTGGAAAGCACTGTGGCTGTTTCAAGGAATTCAAACCTGAAAGGTTTACAAATCAAACACTCAAATCAATATGAAAAGCAGCACTGTATTCCTCTGGTAACTGAATTGGGTAAGAAAGTCAATTTCTTTCATGCTGCTCTTCAATTTGCTCTCCCATGTGACACAGATTTGTCTGTGGTCAGTGCAGAACTGCATTGCAGAGGATGCCGAGGAAAGCCGGAGTTTTGACCTCTGGCTAGGGTCCAGTTGGGTTTCACGGCCCCTAGGCACATGGGGATTGTGTTATAAACACCTCAGCTGGATGACTCTGCAAAGTGATCGGCAATAACCAGCAGGACTCAGAGTTCACAACATATTGAGATGAAAAGAGGCACTCACCCCTCTCAGAGCCGTTATTCCCGGCTGTCTGCAGACTCAGGCAGGCTGCACTGCATTTACGCTCAGGTCATGTGTGGATGATTTTTTTTTTCAACAATAAGGGCTGGAAATTTCTATTTTAAGAGATTTACCTCGGCTGCACAGCTCCATAAGGATGGGTGCATTTTTTCAGCACTTCCTCAGCCATGGAATAACTAGGGATCTGACTACAGGTAACAATCCTGCATTGGTCTCCAGGGTACAGACAGATGGGCCTCATGGGCCTTTTCCATCT
>NW_020693041.1:887-2579 GCF_002925995.2 Terrapene triunguis
TTTCAACAATAAGGGCTGGAAATTTCTATCTTAAGAGATTTACCTCGGCTGCACAGCTCCATAAGGATGGGTGCATTTTTTCAGCACTTCCTCAGCCATGGAATAACTAGGGATCTGACTACAGGTAACAATCCTGCACTGGTCTCCAGGGTACAGACAGATGGGCCTCATGGGCCTTTTCCATCTCTGCCCTCTCTCACGCAATAGGGAGCAGCCAGACCTCATGATCCAGGGATGTGGAGTGAGCCCCAAAGTCATTTATTGGCCCTGTACTGGATCAGAGAGGAAGTGGAGTGTATGTGTATTGAGACAATATCTATCTCAGAATAAAATCAGGACAGTGCTGGAATTCTCCAGAAAACTGGCACGTCTCCATCCCGGGGAGTGCAGGAGGAGGGGTTGGCTCCTCAGTGGCTGGGCCTGGGCATCTCCTCTTAGTGAGCATGGACAGCTCTCTGCACAGCAGGAAACTCCCTCCAACTGTGTGAGCCCGACGGACCCTTCCCGGACGGTGGCCTGTCAGTAGGAGCAGGAAGAGAAATAATGGCCTGAGGTGATAACAGAGCAGCTCCCTACCTGTCCGATGACAGCGTGTGCGCCACACAGCTCAGAACAACGTCCTGGGGGTGGGAGCGAGCCAGCAAGGCCGTGGCCCTCAGTGCTGCTTTTCTGGCTCTGGGATCACAGACGTCGTCTAGCCACATTAAGATCCTTCCAACAATGTCTCCAACCTGGAAGAAAGTCAGAAAGTTGAGGGATGGATTTATCAATGAGTGACCTCCTCCCAGGTAACCCCTTCTGGCAGCCCTGCAAACTGCCTCTCATTTCGGTTTCCCATCTCTACTCCTCCATAATCTCAAGAAAGAGGCTTTGACAAGTCCAGTAACCCCAGTCTTCCTGAGGTCTGGCTTAGCACCTTAACACTCAGAAACACACACAAAAGCCTTCCCCAAAACCTTACCGTGGGCACAGCTCAAACTCCCCTGATGTCCCAGGGCCTTCCCTGCCTTAGCAAACTGCTCCCAGCCCTGCTCTCAAGGGCTTTCCTGCAGGAGCCTTTCCTCCATCTCTGCAACTTCCTGTTGCTCTTTCTAGCACAAGCAGTTCCTCCAGACCAGTGGTTCTCAACCTAGTTTCCATTGTGGGCCACATACGTGTTATGTGGGCCACGTCCAATACTACCTGTTTTGCCCTGTGGATGTCCCAGGTAGAGAAGCACTGCTCCAGACCCAGCTGGTTCTACGGATTTACCCCAGAGCCCATCCCAGAGATGGCAGGCAGGGCTACTTGGATGGGGCTAGCTAGCTCCAGGCCCCAGCCCTACGGAGAACCTCTACACTGCGGGATTTTAAAACCTGCCGTAACAAATCTTAAAGCCGGGTCTCTAACCTCGGGCTCAGGCTGTGGCACTGAGAACAGCAGTGCAGACATGGTGACAGGCTGGAGCCCAGGCTCTGAAGCCCCCTCCTCCCCGGGCTTCAGAGCTCAAGTTCCAGCCCAAGCCCAGAAGAGGCTTCATTGCTGTTTGGCCCCACAGTGCCAGCCCTGGGAGCCCAAGTCCATAGGGCCAGGCTTTACGGCTCCTGCTGCAGAGTTTGCAGCACAGGGTAGACAGACCCGAAAGGGACAGGCCACACCCTAGGGCTCTTCCATGAGGAATTGGTCATTGCTCTTTCCTCTCTCGAACAAGAA
>NW_020693042.1:0-3252 GCF_002925995.2 Terrapene triunguis
GGCGCTAAAGTCGACATAAAAGCCTAGTGTAGACCAGGCCTTAGAAGTGGACTGCATAGGTGCTTCAGAAGCCCCTTCGCCCTCCCTTCCAACCCACTGCTTCTTCCATAAATAATGCAACTTGAATAGAACTGTTTAAAAAAGACTCCTCTTAGTCCGAGTGAACCTTCACACGTCCCCTCCCTTCGGTGGGAAAGCCGACGGGTGAGGTCACAGTACAATAATCTGTATTATGTGCTATTAATAGAAACTTCTTAACACCAAAGTGTGTTTATTTCCTTACTAAGGCTTCTACAGTGGTTTTTTTAGGATGCTGGCTAACTTGATACCCAGATTCACGTCGTTTCCATCCATTAATAGAACCAGAGTGGAACAGTGGTTGCAACGTTACCATGAAGCCAGAGTCATTGCTCTCTATAGTTACATATATTTATATCTGAATAGATCTAGTGCGGTGGGGTTAAAAACCTTCATTGGTTTAGAATCCGAAATGCCTTTTGGCGTATACAAAATGGAAATTGTGAAGAGTTGCCTGTGGTTGGCTCCTCTCACAACGTCTTTGTTTTGTCAGAGGTGGTGAGTGACTTTGTTTTCTAGATTATCAGATAATTCAGAGAAAGGGACTACAGAAGTACTTCTCAGCTCCCTGATGGGGGCACACAAACATGGAATATCCTGCCTCTCCTCCAGCTTTCCTCAGCTTTAAGACTCTACTCTTCTTGTTCTCTGATCCAAGGGGTTGCTGTCTCTTCCCAGCTCCACTCTATTATAGCGTTTTAATGGCCCACACTTCCCTCTTCTGTAGACTTTGTGACAAAGTTCCTCCTCTATCTTGGTGGGTCCTGCGCTTATTGGCGGATTTTCTTGCCTCAGAGATTCACCATGTGGGTTGGGGAACAGCCCAGAGACCTTCCCCTCTGGAAGAACCCACAGTCCAGGTCAATTGGGAGGTTTGGGGGGAACCCGGGCCCACCCTCTACTCCGGGTTCCAGCCCAGGGCCCTGTGGACTGCAGCTGTCTATAGTGCCTCCTGTAACAGCTGCATGACAGCTACAACTCCCTGGGCTACTTCCCCATGGCCTCCTCCAAACACCTTCCTTAGTCTCACCACAGGACCTTCCTCCTGGTGTCTGATAACGCTTGTGCTCCTCAGTCCTCCAGCAGCACACCCTCTCACTCTCCGCTCCTTGCGCCTCTTGCTCCCAGCTCCTCACACTTGCACCACAAACTGAAGTGAGCTCCTTTTAAAACCCAGGTGCCCTGAGTAGCCTGCCTTAATTGATTCTAGCAGCTTCTTCTTAATTGGCTCCAGGTGTCCTAATTAGCCTGCCTGCCTTAACTGGTTCTAGCCGGTTCCTGATTACTCTAGTGCAGCCCCTGCTCAGGTCACTCAGGGAACAGAAAACTACTCATCCAGTGACCAGTATATTTGCCCTCTACCAGACTCCTGTACCGCACGGGTCTGGGTCTGTCACAACTTATGATTTTAATAATAGGGAATTTTAATGCCTATACAAGTGAGGACTAATAGCATAAGCTAGAAGTATGGGAATGTGCTGTGCAAACATCTCCTGAAACAACCCTAGCTGTTATACTCCTGTGTCTTTCCTGAGTGTGGATTGCTGCAAATTGGATGGTGTCTCCATCTTAAAACTAGTTAGGTAGTTTGTGCCCCCTACTGCTGTTGGGAAGCTGTTCCAGAACCTCCCTCCTCTGATGGTTGGAAACCTTCTTCTGATTTCTAGCCTAACTTTATTCATGGCCAGTTTTATACTCATTTGTTCTTGTGCCAACATGGTTCTTTAGCTTAAATAGCTCTTCTCCCTCCCTTGTGTTTACTCCCTGATGTATTTGTCAGCCTTCGTTTTGCGAGGCTAAACAAGCCAAGCTGTTTTAGTCTCCACTAATAAAATTGGCTTTCCATTTCCCCCAATCATCCTCCCAGCCCCTCTCTGAAGATGTTAGTTTGAATCCATCTTTCTTGAACATGCGTGACTAGAACTGTACACAGTATTCCAGATGAGTTCTTCTCAGTGCCTTGTACAGTGGCATTAACAGTACTACCAGTACTACATTAACTATCCCTGTCAGTACTGGAAATAGCTCACCTGGGTGCTCTAGGTGCTACAGTAATAAAAATAATGTTGCACTGACTAAGTTGACCGTAACAAGTAGGGCATGTAGTGTGGCCTCTATAGTCAACCAACAGATTTCACAACATTTTAAATTTATTCATAGAGTGTCAATTAAAACTGTATTTTGGAAATGTTTTTATAGAATACGGCTCTCGCCTGGATCAGGTGCTCACAAGATCAAATCTAGCAGGGTTAGGGCCTGCACTATGCCACACTGCAACTTTTGGAAATAGGAGTTCAGTGGTTCAGCTATTTGGATGTGGGGTGAACCAAAGTTCCTTCTGCCCGGCTGTGCCACGGTCCAGGTGAAACCTGGACCCCTCAAAGAAAGAAGCTCAAATCAAAAGGCAAGATTTAAAGACTGGAGATGGTTCAATGCAGAGGGAGATCCACACAGGCGAAGCAGCACAAATGAGTGTCTCTCCCCTTTCTGCAGGGGTGGAGAGTTGCAGAGGAGAGGCCAGATTAGCAGGTAGAAGAGTAGGAAGCCCCAGAGCTAGTGTGATGTGAGCTCACTGATTTTGAATTGGATGCAGAAATAGCTACAGGAAACCAGTGACGCAGGGGTGCAATTGTCCCTCTTCCTGGGGAACCAAACCATAGTAAGAGCTCTGTGCAGCAATGCAGTGCACATGGGGTGGTACTCGGCGCATGAGTCATTCTGTGCAATGGCTAAACAGAGCTCACCTGGGGCCACTTCAGTTTCACTCTATTAGTTAAGGGCCAATAGAAAAGCAGAGTGGAAAATGCTATTCTATAGAAATGGGCTTAAACTGCCTCTCATGTAAATTACAAACATCAGGACAGTACAAGATTGGTTACTTCTGCAACAAGGATGCTTCTGTTGTAATTAAGGAAGCTTCCTTGAAACTGACCGTTCAAACCGGAATGGCTCTTGCCTATTGGAGATAGTTTCTCCTGCTGAAATGAGATTGGTGGAACTCCCATTGCATCTGAACAATCAATGCAATTAATTTACTGTAACAGTACTGGGAAGCAGAACTGTTAGCCTCCAAGAAATGATGGAGGTATATAGGGTACTAAATACAATTTCCTAGAAGTGAGCAGAGTAAGGCCTGGTCTACACTAGGCTTTTATGTCGACTTTAGCGCCGTTA
>NW_020693043.1:0-2294 GCF_002925995.2 Terrapene triunguis
TGTGTTATTTAATTTGATATTAAATTCAATTTATTGTACACTGCCCCTGCTTATTGCAGGTCGAACACGATTGGGCGAAGGGAAAAGGTGGGGAGCTCGGACGGTGTTTGTAGCCCCTGCTCTTTTTGGGGGGCGGCCCTGCTGGGGTTGGCTCCCTTGACCCTGAGCTGGGTGCGGTTTGAACCACTTACGGGCTGGATCGAGGACGTACAGCCCTAGAGTTTTCAGGGTGGGGCGGGAGTCCTTTAGCTCATGCAGCTTACTGTCCGTCTGTTCTGCAAACAGGGCCTGGCCATCAAAGGGGAGGTCCTGCATTGACTGCTGAGCCTCTGTCAACAGGCCAGAGAGGAGCAGCCAGGATGCCTGCTGCATGGAGATGGCCGAGTCCATGGTGCCAGCTGCGGAGTCTGCCGCGTCCGAACCTGCCTGGAGGGCCACCCTGGCCACAGCTGTGCCCTCCTCGAGGACGAAGCCAGTGCTGTGGGAGCCGCCACGTCCCCTGGTGGTCCAGCAGACTGTTCCCCTGTCTGCTCGTGCGCCTAGGGTGTCCTACCTTACAGGGCCTCTACTTCTCTTGGAGGGTGGGATGCTGAGGCTGATGGCCTATCTGAGGACTCCGCCACCAAGCGGACTGTCTCCGAGGGCTGGGGAAACCCCCACAGGTTCCAGGGGTACCAGGCAGCCGGTAGCCACTGGCTTTGGGACCACGGGGTCGGTTGCCTTCCCGACGATTGGATGGTACCGCTGGTGCCAGGGCTTGTCCTGCCGTCAAGGACACCTGCTCAGTTCTGGAGCCGGAGGCAGAGAGGTCGCTGACAGGCAATCATGATCGAGTGGACCGGCGTTCCTTCTCCATGCGGTGCCAGCCGCTACGCCTCGACGTCGACCTGACCGACCGAGACCAGTCCCTCGTGCGGGAACTCAGGGACCGCTGGTGTTCAGCAGATCGGCATCGGTAGACCTGCGATCTACGCCTCACGCTGCTCGACTGGTACCGCACTGTCTGATTTCCCGACGGCGGGGGTCCACGTGTTGGCAACGGGCATCAGTTACCAGTGGCCGCGTTCAAATGATGGTTCGCGTGACCAGTGCCGAGGCCTTGGAGACACGAACAGCTGGTCGTGATGCTCTTGCTGGGGGATGTGTGTCAGTGCCAAGGGCCCGGAGACCGAAGAGGGCTTCGTTGAGCTTGCCTCCCTGATGTGACGGCTCCGAGTGGGCGAGAATTGGCAGGACATCCCCCGTGGTGGGGAGCGGTGCCGCTGAGGTGGGGGGACACAGTAAGGACCCAAGGCGGGTTTACCCTTTGACCAGGGTACTGCCAGAGCTGGTGTGGGCAGCACTGGTAGTGTCAGGATCTCCTGCACTGCCTGCAGGGCCTCCGGTGTTGACGGGACTTCTAGATGACAGAGGACCTCATCACTGTCTGGGGTGGCAGGCATAGTGCAGGATGGGCTGGACCGTTCTACTTGAGCTGGGGCCCAACTCCGTGATGGAGGTGTCAAGTCGCCCGGCACGGGTCTTGGAAAGGACAGGGCGGAGGAGAGCCCTTACGGGAAATGCCCCACCCCAGAGCCCACACCCCCAGCCAGAACTTTCACCCCCCCTCTGCACCCTCAACCCTCTGCCCAAGCCCTGAGCCCCTCCAGCACCCCAAACACCTTATCCCCAGTCCCAGCCAGAGCCCTCTCCCCCCACACTCCTACTCTCGCCCTGAGCCCCTCCCACACCCCAAATCCCCCATTCCCACCCCCAGACAGAGCCCTCACCCCCTACACCCCTACTCTCGCCCTGAGCCCCTCCCACACTCCAAACCCCTCATCTGCAGCCACACCCCACAGCCCTCACCCCTGCACCCCATCCCTCTGCACCCCTCCCATCCCAAAACTCCCTCCCAGAGCCTGCACCCTGCACCCCAATCCCCTGCCCCAGCCTAGGGCCTACACCCCAGACCTCCTCCCTCACCCAAACTCCCTCCCAGAGCCTTGGGCAGGTGGGGAGCGGAGTTTGGGGGGGCAGAGTTGGGGCGGGTTCTGGGCACCACCAAAATTTCTACAAACATGCCACCCCTGCGAGGAGGTGGAGTGAAGGTGAGCTGGGGCGTGGTGGCGTGGGGAGGGCCACCTGCAGTAATGGGGGGGACACACAGGGGAATCGCTCCCCACCCCAGATCACCTCCACTCTGCCTCCTCCGCTGAGCACACAGCCCCCGCTCTAAGTCTCCTCCAATCGGCGTCGCAAGCCTGAGAGGGGAGGAGAATTAGAGCGGCGCCGGCGTGCTCAGTGGAGGAGGC
>NW_020693043.1:2394-4540 GCF_002925995.2 Terrapene triunguis
GGGGGGGGGGGGGGGGGGGGGGGGGGGGGGGGGACGCAAGGTGGAAGTTTCGCCTAGGGCACGAAACTTGCACTGGCCCTGGTCCGTCCGCCGCCGGCAGCCCAGGGGTTCCCCTGGGTCAGCCTGCCGCCGGCAGCCCAGGGGAACCCCTGAGTCAGCCTGCCGCCGGCAGCCCAGGGGTTCCCCTGGGTCAGTGCGCCGTCAGCAGCCCAGGGGTTCCCCTGGGTCAGTGCGCCGTCGGCAGCCCAGGGGAACCCCTGGGTCAGAGCTGCCGCACGGCTCCCCGGGCCTGGGGGTGGGGAGCTGCCGCGGGGGGTGTGTGCCTCAGGGCGGGGGAGGAGCTGCCGCACGGCCCCCCATGCCAGGGGAGAGCTGCCGCAGGGGGGGCGCCTCAGGACAGGGGCGGGAGCTCCACGGGGGGGGGCGCCTCAGGGTGGAGGGGGGGCGGGGAGCTGCCGCAGGGCTGGGTGGGGGGCGCAAGGTGGAAGTTTCGCCTAGGGCGCGAAACTTCCTTGCACTGGCCCTGTTCTCAGAGGTACAAGGCAAATAAATCAGAAGTTAAACTGTCCAACATACTTTTCTAGAGTTGCAAGCAGCGGGTCTGGTTCTGAACTGTTCTGTACTTGTAACATCTGGACTCTGCTCAGGCGAATAATTTCACAGAGCGACTGTGATGCATTTGAATGCCTCTGAAAAAGAAATGTTTGTTGTTGATGTAAAAGCAGTATAGGATTACACACTATCTAAAGAATACTTCTCATCCCAGAAATTATGAAGTTGTGCACAAAAAACATGACCAGATGCCAAGCAATTTATGTTATTTTACAGGGGAAGGTAAAGTTTTTTTCAAACACATTTCTAAACATCAAATGCCTTTAGACAGGACTCTATTCCACTGCCACCAAGATGGCAGAATATCACAGCTAGGAGACTCCTGCCATCCTATTTCATCCCCTCAAGAATTTCAGGGGCCAGACTTTGATGCAGGTATGATAATAAGTACTAATTCCATAAATAAGCAAAGTCAATACTGATATTAAAGTCCTATTTCTGATTACAATATTGCTTTAAGATTTTCTGTCAGCTAAGATAGGCCTACTAGAATCATAACTGCTTGTAACAGTAGTAATTAATAAGCTAAACAGCTGGATCTTGACAAGCACAATAGTCAGGTTGGGAACACTTGCAGTGGGGGAATCCAGTATCCTAATTGCCATTGGCTTCAATGGTCTCAGGATCAAGAAAAAAATGAAACACTGGTATAACTGGTGATGTGTTCCCATGTAGACAAGGCTTAAAAGTTAGCCTGTGCCCTGATGAGCTCACAGACAAGGCAGATGAAAGCCTTGTCTACACAGGAGAATTTCTCCATTTATGCCAGCATAACTGTCCATGTGGACACTCTTATTCCAGAGTCAGAGTGGCTTTTTTTGCTTTAGCTTAACCCCCTTCCTAAGCCACATAAACTAACCCAAAAGAGACTTATACCATAACAAGAACAGCTACATAGGGATTATACAAGTTGCAGCAGGAAGCTACACAGCTTGGCTTCAGGCCCATGTGCTGCCTTAGTTTCCCTCACTCCAGCCAACCACTGGCATCCAACACTTTAGGTGCTGGGCACTAGTCAGACCTGTCATCCTCCCTTGGTCACAGGGCTCACCACATCACCTCACTAGATGACAATACAGTCTTTCCATCCTCCTCACACACAACAGCAGTATGGGGGCACCCACATCCACTCTCTACTACAGGTTCCCGATCCTGGGAACCCTCCATAACAGGGCTATCTAGCCTCCCTCAGATAGCCTCATTGTGGGTTTCCGATTTCCCAGGGCCTCTTCCTGAATTCACTCTCCTCCCGCTCTTTATAAAGCACTAATTCCAACTTCCTCGGATCTCCCAGTTCTACTGCTGTTTGCAATTCCTCCCTGCTCATGCTCCACAGGCTGTTCGCTCTCCGGCCCCAACAAGCCTGGTTTAGTCACAGGACCTTTGTCATATGAGTTCAGCACTTAGCTCCTTCATCTGGGGAGGAGAGCTAAGCTGGGACAAGTGCAGTGGCACCCCAACCCTCTTAAAGGGCTAGCTCAATTTGTGACCCCATATCACAGAATCAAAGAATCATAGGATTGGAAGGGACCTC
>NW_020693043.1:4550-5628 GCF_002925995.2 Terrapene triunguis
GTATGCAGTGAGAAAGCTTTTTCTGCAACCTTTTCATTACATTCTTGTTAGTCACGTGGGTTACATACAATTAACATGATGCTATTATTATGGTACAGCACATACACAAACAACGTCGGCCTCTCTTTTTTATGACATTCATATGTTACAGCTTGACTACACAATGTTCCTTTAACAATCCAGGTCCTGATCCAACTCTCATTAAAGCTGAGGGAAAGACTCCAGTTGACTTTCTCCCTATTTTAGGATTGCCTTTGTGCATTGTGACTGTGTATTAGACCTTCATAACACAGCTCTGCTTTACTAGTCTATGCCAGGACAGAGTCTTTGCTTTCATAGTACGGCAATATTTGTTCTTACAACTACTTTTTCCTTTAAAAAACAAACCCAAATGTAATGCAGATAAGTGTAGGCTGGAGCAATAGCCTGGGGAGTCAGACTCACGCAAGATGGGCTCAAGCTACGGTGCTAAAAGTAGAAGTGTGGATGTTGTGGCTCAGGCAGCAGCTCGGACTCTTAAGCCCACCCCACACCCTATCTCTGAGCTTCTGTAGCTAACCAGTCTCCACCCCAGCCCCAGGCTCCACATTGCTGTTCACCTGAGCTGGGAGGCTTGCTCCCAGGTGCAGTATAGACCTACCCTCAGTGACTCAATGGAGAATACTAATTGACTTGACAGATGCCACCACGGAGCCATCACCTAATTACTATTTCCAGTAGCACCTGGGATATATCTGGTAGTTTCCAAATAGAGAAGATGTCACGCTTCCTGCTCTGAGGTGCTCGCAAGAAATGATTTTCTGTCAGTGCTGAGCTGGAGTAGAACTAATATCCCAGAGATGAAAGTTTCCATCTCTCACCACCAACCTTATTAGCAGAGCACTCTCCCTTGCTAGGTATTTTATGGTAATCAGTTACCACCATAACCTCCAGGATAAAGATTTGGTTCTCCTTCCTTTCCCAATATTGCTGACGTCACTACCTTTGGAACAGAGCTTGTGCCATAGGATGTGCCAAAGTGAGCCCTGTTCCTGACATTGGGATACATAAAGAGAAAGGGATATCTTTAGAGGATTAT
>NW_020693044.1:0-2619 GCF_002925995.2 Terrapene triunguis
GGGGACCCGGCGCCCCCTAGAGGGGACAGGCCCCTGCCCCATTCCCCGCCTCCGTGAGCCAGCCAGTCCCCGCCCTGGGGCCGGGTGGGAGCTGTTCTGACATTTGCCCACTAGAGGGCGACAGGCGACCACACGAGGCGAGCGAGGCGCTCTGCGGGCGGCTCTCGGTCAGACCGAGGCGCAGGGGGACGCCCCTTCCTGACCCAGCCAGTCCCTGCCGTGACGCATGGGGGTTAACACCCCCTTGCTGTCATTCTGGGTGATTTTCTCAGCCCCCCCACCCACCCACCCACCCCAGCCTGCTGAGCTGCGACATCTAGTGCCAGGGAGTTCCCTGGGCTCATGGCACAGAGATTCCTTCAATGCCTTTAATTCACTTTCCTTAAACGCCTAGTGGGACACCCGGGGAGGGGAGGAGAGTGGGGGCTGGTGGGTTAGAGCAGGGGAGGCTGGGAGCCAGGACTCCTGGGTTCTCTCCCTGGCTCTGGGAGGGGAGTGGGGGCTGGTGGGTTAGAGCAGGGGAGGCTGGGAGCCAGGACTCCTGACTGATCCAGGCCAGAGAATCTCCCCCTGGAGGCAGGCCGGTAAAGCGCCTTCCAGACAGGCCTCCCGGCTGATCCGAACCCCCAACGCTGGGCCAGCCCCCCCTGCCCCCCGCCCTGTTCCTCAGGCAGCTTGTTGCAAGGGTCCCTCCCCCTCCTGCTTAAACACTGGGGACCATTTTCCAGTGCGAACATGTTCGGCACCCGCTGGGCTGGTTCCCTTTGGGGCCCGGGATATTCCCCCCCCCCCAACCGCGGCCCCTCTCCGGCTCCTCCTGTCAGCCCTCGGCTCGGTTCTGTGGCACAGCTCTGCTGATGGAGGGGTCTGGTGTGACCTTTTCCGGCAAACGCAGCCGCTCTGCACCCCCCTAAAGCTGGGGTGACGGGTGTGCCAAAGGACAAGGGCAGATTGCTAGCTGGGGCGGGGGAGGATTTTCCACCCCGGCCTTCCTCGGTTTCCCCTGCGGTGCTCCGGCTAGGGGATCTCCCGGTGCCCGGGTCACGCAGAGCCCAGGAAAATGGATGAGGCCCACTAATTACTGCTAGCTACGTCATGCCACCCATTCCCCGTCGTGCCTGGCGCTGCCCTGATGTGAGGGGCGGCTCAGAGACCCCTGCCCCAAACCCCTTCCAGTCCAATTAGACAAAGGCAGGAGGGGAAACTGAGTCACACAGCTGGGCCATAGCTCCCACGCACTGGCAATGGAACCCAGGTACCCTGCATCCCCCATCCCTGTCTCTGGTCTGGCCCATCTGCCGATTCCATTTGGCCCTTGCATATGACCCTGTGGATCCCCATCTGGGGGGGAGGCGGTGCCTTGTGGCCCCACCCACTGTCATAGCCCCGCCCCCATCTGAATGGGTTTCACCAGGGGGTCCATGGGGCCTGGTGGCTCCCTTTCCCCCCCTTGAGGGCAGTCCCCTCAGGTCATGCAGAGCTCTGAGGCCTGGAGTTAACACCCCATTGACAGGCTCAGGGCAGCTCCCCCCTCCCACAGCTCAGGCTCTCTGCAGACTCAGGCAATGTTACCCCGTCGGGCACAATCGCCCATTCTCCCAGCCGGGGGGCCTGGCAGGTGACACCAGGAGCCGGTGCCCTGGGGGCAGGCTCACAGTGCCAACGCCTCAACCCGCCCCCGCGTGGTGGCGATGAAATCTCATGCCAACCAGTTTCCTGGCTGCAGGAGCCAGGCTGGTGGGGCCCCGTTGCGACGGGCGCTGCCAAGCTTCACACACCCCTTGTGCCAAAGAGCTGGAAATCTATATAAACAGAGGCACAGAGAGAGGCAGGAACCCCCCCATAGTCGGTGGCGGAGCTGGGGAAGGACCCCAGGCATCTTGGCTTCCAACCCCCCACCACTCTCCCCTGCTCTAACCCACCACCCGCAAGCCGGGGAGAGAACCCAGGAGTCCTGGCTCCCAGCCTCCCCTGCTGTAACCCACCAGCCCCCACTCCGCTCCCAGAGCCGGGGAGAGAACCCAGGAGTCCTGGCTCCCAGCACTCTGCTCAGACCTGCCTGCCCTGGCACAGAGGTGGGGCTGGGTACGAGACGGGGAGGAGGGGTCTGGGGGTTATATGAGGGTGAGTCCCTGCATCTCTCTGCCTTGGTTTCCCTTCTCTGGACCATGCCGTGAAGGATGCTGATTGGCCAGCGGAGCGTGCGGTGAAGGGTTGTTATTGTAGGGTTGGGCGCAGGCCCCGTCCCCTCCCCCACAGCTCCCTGAGCCCTGGGCAGGAGTTAATCAGTAACTGGGAGCCTGGGACCCGCTGATCTCCCCCCCCCCCCCCCCGCCCCCGCAGAGAGACAGACAGGAGCCAGCCTGCCCTAGGCCCGGGGTTCCCCCCCCAGGCCCTGCCCCCCATCGCTGCCGGTGCCCCTCACTCCTGACCCGCAGCCCCTGCCAACCCGTCCCTGCCCTCTCCCAGCCCTGCTGGTGCCCCTCACTCCCAACCCGCAGCCCCTGCCAGCCCAGCCCTGCCCCCCCCAGCTCTGCCGGTGCCCCTCACTCCCGACCCGCAGCCCCTGCTAGCCCAGCCCTGGGCTCCCCCCAGCCCTGCCGGTGCCCCTCACTCCCG
>NW_020693044.1:2719-5908 GCF_002925995.2 Terrapene triunguis
GACCCGCAGCCCCTGCTAGCCCAGCCCTGCCCCCCCCCAGCTCTGCCGGTGCCCCTCACTCCCGACCCGCAGCCCCTGCCAGCCCAGCCCTGCCCCCCCCAGCTCTGCCGGTGCCCCTCACTCCTGACCTGCAGCCCCTGCTAGCCCAGCCCTGCCCCCCCCAGCTCTGCCGGTGCCCCTCACTCCTGACCCGCAGCCCCTGCTAGCCCGGCCCTGCCCGCCCCAAGAAATGGGAGACTGGGGGGGGGGGCAGGGAAGGGGGGGGCCTTTGGCCCGTGGGGGGGGGGTGATGGAGCCCAGCGCTTTCCCTGTTGCTATGGTAACAGAGGCAGGAACGCTGACCTGGCTCCAGGGCCGCCCTATTAATTGTGCCTGGGCTGCTGATGTCATCGCCCTGTCAGCCAATGGGGGCCCGGCTCGCCTTGTTGCTCCGTGATGGGAGGGGAGCTGGGAAACAGCTGCTTGGAGACACACGTGGGGGGTCGGGATATGGGGGGGGGGGGCGACAGACAGAACACGCTAACATGCCATGTACAGCCACACGCCTGGACACACTGCGAGACGCCCCGGCCATGGCAACACACACACCGAACACACTAACACGCCATGTACAGACGCACGCCTGGACACGCTGCGACACGCCCCGGCCATGGCAACACACATACCGAACACGCTAACACGCGATGTACAGCCGCACGCCTGGACACACTGCGACACGCCCCGGCCATGGCAACACACACCCTGAACATGCTAACACGCCATGTACAACCACACACCTGGACACGCTGCGACATGCCCCGGCTATGCCAACGCACACACCGAACATGCTAACACACCATGTACAGCCACACGCCTGGACACGCTGTGACATGCCCCGGCCATGCCAACACACACACACCAAACACACTGCCACGGCATGTACAGACCCACCCAGATCACTGCATACGCCAGACACGCTAACGCATACCTCACTATGCAGGACACTCTTGCACTGAGTCCTAAATTAGCAAACATGCCTAGACATGCCAAGACACACTAATATATATGCCAGCCATGGTTACACAGACATGCTAAGACACATCCTAGCTACACTGACACATACAGGGGCCATGTCAGTACACATGAGGGCAGCCACACGGTAATCTTCTCTCAGGCACTAATCCGGCCCCCAAACATGCCTCAACACGCTCCACGAGCCACAGAGAGAGGGGGCGGGGGGGACACACACACGCCTGCACACGCTAACATCCAAAACACACACGCATGTGCCTGCGTGTCTCCCCCACCCCCAGCTCTACACACGCGTGGGGCCCAGCCCCCCACAGGGGCCCTGCCCCCGCCCCACCCCTTCCCCCACCCGCCGCGCGGCTGCCAGCGCAGGGCACATGGGGACAGGATATAAATAGCCGCCCGGGCCGGGCACCCGGCCAAGTGCTGAGCAGGAAGGAACCAGAACGTGCCGGAGCCCCCGCCCCACCGGCGGAACCCCGCCCCTCCCCCACTGCACCCCCACACCCTCCTCCAACTGCACCCCCCACTGCACCCCCGCACCCTCCCCCCGCACCCCCCACACCCTCCCCCCTCTGCACCCCTCCCCCCCTGCCCCTCTGCCCCCCCCCACCCTCCTCCACTGAACCCCTCCCCCTCTGCACCCCCCACTGCACCACTCTCCCACCAGGCTGACACCCGAGACCACCCCCACAACTGGCACCTGCCTGGCGGTTGCACCAGTTACAGCTGCATCCTGTGTAACAGCCCCCCCCACCGCCAGCAGAGACCCCAGGCCCAGAGCACTGAGCAGGGGAGGCCCAGAGCACTGAGCAGGGGAGCTGGGGGGGAGGGGGGCTCGGCTGGGGGCACTGTGGGGCAGGGGGGCGCTGTGCTGTGGGGCACGGATCTGGGCAGGGTGGGGAGGTATTTTGAGGACTACAGCCCCCCCCCCCCGCCCTGGGCATGGTGGATGCAGGTGGCAGACACAGGCCGGGCGGTTGGTTCCCCAGGTGACAAACCCCAAACGGGGGCCGGGGGGGGGGCAGCTACCGAGGGAACATGATCCTCTGAGCAGCTGGGCCCCAGCAACCGAACCTGCCTCTGGGAACTGCACAGGGAGTGAGGGGCACCGGCAGGGCTGGGGGGGCGGGAGCTGCAGGTCGGGAGTGAGGGGCACCGGCAGAGCTGGGGGGGGCGGGAGCTGCAGGTCGGGAGTGAGGGGCACCGGCAGGGCTGGGGGGGCTGCGGGTCGGGAGTGAGGGGCACCCTAGTGTGACTGACCCCCCCACACTTGGGGCTGTGCCCTGCACGTGCAGGGAAGGGGCGGGGCGGCTCTGTAGGGGGCGGGGTCACTCTCAGACCCTCCCAGCCCAGCTGCTGTTATTGCTCCTCTCCCATTGGCTGTCTGAGGCTGTGTGCGCTGCCATTCGCTGGCCGGGGGGGGGGGGGGGGGGGGGGGCCACCCCTGGCGGGCGTGCCGGCAGCCGGGGGCTGGGGGGGGTTGGAAGCCCCCCCACCCCCTCCACACACACAGGGCAGGCAGCTGTGGGGGAAGGGTTAATAGAACCCAGGAGTCCTGGCTCCTTCCCCCCCTGCTCTGACCCACCAGCCCCCACTCCCTTCCCAGAGCCGGGGAGAGAACCCAGGAGTCCTGGCTCCCAGCCCCCCCTGCTCTAACCACCAGCCCCCACCCCCCTCCCAGAGCCGGGGAGAGAACCCAGGAGTCCGGGCTCCCAGCCTCCCCCCCTCCCACTCTAACCACCAGATCCCACTGCCCTACTTTCTGCCAAAAGGACTAATTCCCCTTCTCTTCCCCCCCTTTCCTTGGGCCTGGGGCCAGGGTTTGGGTGGGGCTGTGTTGGGCTGGAGTGATCCCAGCTGGGGCTGGGGATTGTCCTTCTGAATCTGGGGGGAAAGGGAGCTGTTCTCTCTCTCACACACACACACACACACACACACACTGAGCCTAGACACACCACACACACCCTGCTGTTTACACAGACGGAATAACCAACACCCTGCTGCCGGGCCCACACGCAGAGAACACACACACCCTGCCACCCATCGCACACACTCGGAGAACATGCACACCCTGCTGCCGGGCGCACACCCAGAGAACGCGCACACACTCAGAGAACATGCACACCCTGCTGCCGGGTGCACACCTGGAGAATACACACACCCTGCCACCAGGCGCAC
>NW_020693044.1:5918-9702 GCF_002925995.2 Terrapene triunguis
ATACACACACCCTGCCACCAGGCGCACACCCGGAGAATAGACACACCTTGCTGCCGGGCACACACCCGGAGAATGCGCACACACTTGGAGAACATGCACCCCCTGCCACCGGGCACACACCCGGAGAATACACACCCTGCCGCCGGGCGCACACCCGGAGAATACACACCCTGCCGCCGGGCACACACCCGGAGAATACACACCCTGCTGCCGGGCGCACACCCGGAGAATAGACACCCTGCTGCCGGGCGCACACTGGGAGAACGCACACCCTGCCGCCCAAGTCCCCTTCGCACACACACACACACATCTCCTGCTGCGCGCACACACAGAATACAAAACCTCTTCTGCATATGCACTAATGCTCCACTCTTCCCATAGACCACAAACCCTGCTTCACACCCACCCAGTTACACACAGAACAGTCACCCTTCTGCCCACACACCTGCACCCTTACAGAATACACCCCTATCCACTGCACATCCCCTACAACACCTTCCACCCTCCCCACACACCCCTCAAAACACCCCCACCCCCAGACACACATAGGGTACACAGGCTACACAACCTGAGCTAACACCTATCTCAAATACACGTCACCTTCTACACAACCCAACGCAAAACCAAAGCACACACAATGTGAGACGCGGAGCAAATATGCCCCCGATGCACACTCGCTGCCTCCGTGCCTTGAAACATACTCAGCTCGCTACACAACGCTTACACGCACACCCCTCCAAACAGATACATACGACCTGATACGTGCAATGCACATACTCACCAGCGCTGCACAAAGCATTCATCACACAACTGTCCAGTTCCTTCCACCTCCGTGTAACCCCTGCCTCGATCAGCACAGTGCCCCCTGCTTAGATCCCTGTCCCCAACCATCGATCCACCCAAATCCCCGTCCCCGTCCATCCAACCATGGATCCACCCACCCAACCGCGTCCCCACCGTCCAACCATCGACCCACCAACCCATCCCCGTCCCCTTCCTTACCCGTCCAACCATCCATCCACCCCCCATACCCTTCCCCAACCATCATACAATCGATCCACCCACCCGTCCCCACCCGTCCAACCATTGATCCAACCACCGATCCCCGTCCCCACCATCCAACCATCGACCCACCAACCCATCCCCGTCCCCACCCGTCCCCTTCCTTACCCGTCCAACCATCCATCCACCCCCCATACCCTTCCCCAACCATCATACAATCGATCCACTCACCCGTCCCCACCCGTCCAACCATTGATCCACCCACTGATCCCCGTCCCCACCGTCCAACCATCGACCCACCACCCCATCCCCGTCCCCGCCCGTCCCCTTCCTTACCCCTCCAACCATTGATCCATCCTATCAGCCCCGTCGCCACCCATCCATCCACCCATCCCCTTCCCCAACCATCATACAATCAATCCACCCACCCGTCCAACCATTGATCCAACCACCCATCCCCGTCTCCTCCCATACAAGCACTGATCCACCCACCGATCTCCGTCCCCACCGTCCAACCATCGACCCACCAACCCATCCCCGTCCCCGCCCGTCCCCTTCCTTACCCGTCCAACCATTGATCCATCCTATCAGCCCCGTCGCCACCTATCCACCCACCCATCCCCTTCCCTTCCCGTCCAACCATCGATCCCCCCAAAGATCCCTGTCCGCATGTATCCAACCATCCATCCACCCACCCACCCATCCCCGTCCCCACCTGTCCAACCATCCATCCACCCCCCATACCCTTCCCCACCCATTATGCCATCCATCCACCCACCCATCCCCGTCCCTGCTCGTCCAACCATCAATCCACCCTATCATCCCCGTCACCACCCATCCACCCACCAATCCCCTTCCCCAACCATCATACAATCGATCCACCCACCCGTCCCCACCCGTCCAACCATTGATCCAACCACCCATTCCCGTCTCCTCCCATCCAACCATTGATCCACCCACCGATCCCCGTCCCCACCGTCCAACCATCGACCCACCAACCCATCCCCAAAAAGAACAGGAGTACTTGTGGCACCTTAGAGACTAACAAATTTATTAGAGCATAAGCTTTCGTGGGCTACAACCCACTTCCTCGCCCGTCCCCTTCCCTTCCCGTCCAACCATCGATCCCCCCAACGATCCCTGTCCGCATGTATCCAACCATCCATCCACCCACCCATCCCCGTCCCCACCCGTCCAACCATCCATCCACCCCCATACCCTTCCCCACCCATTATACCATCCATCCACCCACCCACCCATCCCCGTCCCTGCTCGTCCAACCATCAATCCACCCTATCATCCCCGTCACCACCCATCCACCCACCAATCCCCTTCCCCAACCGTCATACAATCGATCCACCCACACATCCCCACCTGTCCAACCATTGATCCAACCACCCATTCCTGTCCCCTCCCGTCCAACCATCGATCCAGCCACCCATCCCCATCCCCACCTGTTCAACCATTGATCCAACCACCCATCCCCGTCCCCTCCCATCCAACCATCCATCCACCCCCCATACCCATCCCCACCCGTCCAACCATTGATTCAACCATCCATCCCCGTACCCTTTGGTCCCACCATTGATACAACCACCCATCCTCCTCCCATCCCATCCAACCATCCATCCACCCCCCATACCCTTCCCCACCCATTATACCATCGATCCACCCACTCATCCCCATCCCCGTCCGTCCAACCATCGATCCACCCACATCCCCGTCCGTCCAACCATCGATCCACCCACCAACCCCCATACCCACTCATCCAACCATTGATCCTCATACCCATCCCCAACTCATCCCGTCCAACCATCGATCCACCCCCATCCCTGTCCCCACCCATCCAACCATCGATCCACCCACCAATCCCCATCCCCACCTGTCCAACCATCCATCCACCCACCCATCCAACCATCGATCCACCCACCCATCCCCAGCCGTCCAACAGTAGATCCAGGCACCGATCCCCATCCCCACCCATCCAACCATTGATCCACCCCCATCCCCTCCCTACCAATCCAACCATGGATCCACCCACACGTCCCCTTCCCTACTCATCGAACCATCGATCCATTCCCTTCTCTACCCATCCAACCATCCATCAACCCATCAATCCCTGTCCCTGACCATCCAACCATCAATCCACACACCCATCCCCTTCCCCACCCGTCATACCATCGATCCACCCACCCATCCCAGTCCCCATCCATACAACCATCGATCCTCCCCCCATCCCCTTCCCCTTCCATCCAACCATCGAGCCACCCACCCGTCTAACCATTGAGCCACCCACCCACCCCCATACTCACCCATCCAACCATCCACCATCCCTTCCCCTACCCGTCCCAACCATCGATCTACCCACCAATCCCCGTCCCCACACGTCCAACCATCCATCCACCCACTCATCCCCGTCCCCACCTGTCCAACCATCGATCCACCCCCATCCTTGTCCCCGTCCATCCAACCATCGATCCACCCACATCCCCGTCCCCGTCCGTCCAACCATCAATCCACCCACCCACCCCTGTACCCACTCATCCAACCATTGATCCTCATACCCATCCCCATCACATCCCGTTCAACCATCGATCCACCCCCATCCCCGTCCCCACCCATCCAACCATCGATCCACCCACCAATCCCCATCCCCACACGTCCAACCATCCATCCACCCAGCCATCCCCAACCATCCGTCCATCGACACACCCACTGATCCTCATCCCCACCTGTCCAACCATCGATCCACCCACCCATCCCAGTCCCCATCCATACAACC
>NW_020693044.1:9802-10199 GCF_002925995.2 Terrapene triunguis
ACCCCCATACCCACTCATCCAACCATTGATCCTCATACCCATCCCCATCTCATCCCATCCAACCATCAATCCACCCTCATCCCTGTCCCCACCCATCCAACCATCGATCCACCCACCGATCCCCGTCCCCACACGTCCAACCATCCATCCACCCAGCCATCCCCAACCATCCATCCATCGACACACCCACTGATCCTCATCCCCACCTGTCCAACCATCCATCCACCCTCCCATTCCCAGCCATCCAACAGTAGATCCAGGCACTGATCCCCGTCCCCACCCGTCTAACCATGGATCCACCCACTGATCCCTATCCCCACCCATCCAACCATCGATCCACCCCCATCCCCTCCCTACCAATCCAACAATGGATCCACCCACACGTCCCCTTCCCTAC
>NW_020693045.1:0-4898 GCF_002925995.2 Terrapene triunguis
TGGCTGTAGAGCAGTGTAATGAGAGATCTAGAGTTGCAGGTTAATCAAAGAGAAGAGGGTGAGAAAACAGGAGGCCAAAATGGAAGCTTTATCTCTACAAAGTCATGAATAATACACACTTTCCCTCCTTGATAAGCCCCTGAGATAGCACAACAAATCTTCATTTTTATTTCTTTGACTGGAAAACATGTGTTTTTCACTGGGGAATTATTACATGGAGAGAAGTCAGAGGTCAAATGAAAGATCCTGATTTTTGTCTGCAGGACAGTGATTCTGCATAGTACAACAAATAAAGACCTATACAAAATTCTGAACTGTACAATATTGCTACTTTTTGTTTCATTTACCTCTGTGATTGGAAGGTGAGACAATACAGTAATCTATATGTCAACAAAATTATGATTGGGTGAGGTGTGATGACCCTCACCCCCCCTTGCCACAATTACAGCCATATATTCAACTCCTTCCAAGAATAGCAGTTCCCACTGAAATCTCTCAAAACAAAATCATTCAGTTCTTCTTGGCTCATCCATTTGCAGCCTCAAGCCTGTAAATTTCAATATTGCAGCTTATCTTCAATAGGTTTCTGTGTGAGAAGTGATTGCAGAATCTGACCATAGGAAGCAAAAAAAAAAAAAAAAGATAGGATTTCCTTCCATCATTGAACAAAAATCATTAAATGCAGCTAGACAGACTTAACTAGCTTGTAGGAAGTCTGCTTATCCTCAGGAATTTTACTTGAGTCTCTGCTTCGTTTTCATTAGCACAGTGTAATTTGGTACAATGAAATTCTGTTTCTTGTGAAACTGAACTCTTACACAGCCACTGATATATGCATTTAAGGTTTTTGGGGGTTTTTCAAGTTACACCATGTTAAAGGGGAAAATAAAGCTCTCACACTAGAATTTAACTATACTAGTGACTTGGTCAGTCACTTCAAACCCCCTACATATGGGTTGTTTTTTTTTTTTTTTAATAAAGACTTTCCAGATCAGCGTCAATTCATGATTAATCCAGAGACTAATTTTTGTCATCTCTCACTATGTTCAGGTAACTAGGAGAACTTCTCTTTGCGAATGCTAGCTACCAAAAAGCAAAGGTCAAACCAATTGAATAAAATGCCAACTAGCAGAGGCCATCTAATGTGGTTACAAGGTGGCCCCAGTAGTCTCCATGTGCACCTCATTAGATCTAATTGCATTGACGTGAACTGTAATTCACTGTTAATCTAAAACAGCTGAGTGGATGGAGTTCTTTCACACAAAGTGCAGTCAGGTAAGTAATTTCAAGCAGGAGTCCCAGCAAACTACAGAAGGGATAGAGTCACATATTACTGACAAAATGAAAAAGACAGCCATCAATATATCAATGGGCTGGCGATACAAAGGTTTGATTCATAACTGTATTATTCACTTCTCTAGTAAAAGGCTCACAAGTTTACTGCCTTTGCTTCTGGAAGTATGTTCATTACATACCTGAGTGGGCACCTCGTGCCATCCGTAGGTTTTATGGACTACAATTCAGCTCATTTCTCACCTACAGCTGCATTCCTCCCTCCAACTTTTCATACCTATGAAACACACCAACACACCCTTCTGCCCTCCCCCTACTCTACCTTCATTCCAGAGTAATTCCACCATTACCTGTCTGAAGAATCTGTGGTTCTGATTATGCTTCTTCACAGAGTGGGAAGCCATAAAATGAAGTCAAAGTGCAACTTTCTAAGAAGAGAATGGAAAGGGGGGGACAGTTAAGGAATTCAGTCTCTGCAATTGCTAGATTTACATAGAACAGGGAACCTTGGCTGGAGAACTGGGTAGGCTTATTGTTTGGGATGCCTTGAAAAGCAGACATCTCTTCAGAGGTGGACCTAAGTCCTCTAAAATTGACATGCTTCATTGGATTTTTTTGAAATTGGTGTGCGTCAGGATGGCGTGGGATAGGGCTACTGATCAACCTTTGGAGCAAGTGGACCCAGGGGTTCCAGATATATAAGCCCTGAAAAAATAGCCATTTTAAAAAAAAGTTTCTAAGGGTTGTTGGGTTTTTTTGCTCAGAGCTTGAGATCAAACTATTGATGTGATGAGGGTAAAAATGGTCTCCATCTGTCAAGTTTTATTGACGATAGTGCATATGTAAGCGGGAGAATGGTCTTGCTATTGTGGGGAACTTTCCTGGCTTATACACTACCCCAGTGGAATTGGCTAGTGAAGAGATCTGAGTCCTCGCTCCCACTCCCTTTACCCAGAGGCCTGCTTGACCTCGAGGGCTCCACTCTCCTGTGTGGCACAGTCCTCATACCCCCGACAAGGCTGGGACCAGAACTCCTGGGGGGCTCGACCCCCAATCTTGTCATGGTCCCTTAGGACAGGGGCTAAGGTGTCTCCATTCTGGGGTATTCTCTCTGCTCTGGACACTTCCCTGGCCCACTGATCATTACAAATACAATTTATTAAACAGCAAATCAATTTTAAAAAGAAGGAAAAAAAGGGAAAGGTTAAAGGAAAACATGCAATCCTCCTCTGTGGCACAGACACACCACAAACAGCCACATCACAATCTCTCCCTTACACATCCCAGGCCTCTTTCTCAGGCCCTGGCTGTGCTGCAGGGATGCTGTGGGTCAGACACTTGCTCTGGAGGTGGCCACACCACACGCTTTCAGGCTCTAGGGGCAGGACCCTTCTTCCCAGCGTCACCCCCCTCGCTCTCTCCAGCTGCTCACCACACCCAGTTGCTGCCTACTCCAGCCCCAGCTCTACTCTGCCTCAGCACTGTGGCTGCTCTGCCGCCAGCCCCCTTGGCTGCTTTTACTGGCCCATCTAGCTCTGGTTGCTGCAGCTCTTCTCCCAGCTCAGGTCTGCTCCCTGGGCTGCTTCTCTGGCTGGCACAGCTCAGTTCTGGCCCTTGCTCTCTCCTAGCTCGGACCCACTCTGTCTGATCCAGGCAATTCCAGCTCACATGGAGGATGGGAAAATCCCTCCCCCCAGCCTCCTGACTCCCTCATTGGCCACCCTGCCCTGTCAATCAGGCTGACTTACAACATTGGCCTCTCCACATTGACCCTGGGGACTATCAGTCACAGGATCCTGGTTGCCCATCGAGCCTTCCCCTTTCTTTTGGTACTGGGAGATGGCCAACCAAAAACCCCACTAAGTTTCAGTAAACGGTCAACAGTCCCCTTACACAAAGCACCAACTAAATCTTTGGGTGACCCAAACTGAGAGCAGTATTTAAGAAAAGGTACATTTTACACTGCTCACATGCTATTGCTACCATTTTGTATGATTTAAACTCCACTCTTAAAAATGCTTTAAAATCCAAATAGTTATTCAAATTGCTTTGAAACTTGGTGTGCCTCATGAGGGTGTGCAGTGGTGTTAGTGATCCAAATTTGGGGTCTCTTGACCAAGGGTTTCCTGAGTTATAGCACCTCCAAAAACCTGTTTGCTCCTACTGTCTTGTACTGTTAAACAGAGATGCTAATGACTGGTTCAATCACAGATCTCTTGATGGCTGCAAACTCACTCTTCAATTAACATATCTAAAGACAAGTTAATCACAATCCCCCTACCTAAGACAAAAGGAGTTTTGGACTGAGGGGCTGGAGTTTGCTCCAATTTGTGAGACATGAGTGGCAATTTCATTATGAGGGGAATGTGGTCAAAGTATTTGGAGGGGAAAATAAGACAAGTGAATGCTTCTTGAAAGGGGAGGAGTTTGAGGGGGCTGACAAGTGGGAGGAGGGGTTTGGGGCTGCAGTTAGGGGACAGTGATACATGGAGATGTATGGTAG
The DNA here is from genome assembly GCF_002925995.2 of Terrapene triunguis. NCBI lineage: Eukaryota > Metazoa > Chordata > Testudines > Emydidae > Terrapene > Terrapene triunguis. Next base: position 3,797 of record NW_020693045.1, read on the forward strand.
GGGAGGTGAGAGAAGTTAGGAGCTCAGGTGAGGAAGGCATGGGACCTCCCAGCTCTGCCAGTGCATCCCAACCCCCCTGCATCTCCCAGTCCTGCCAGTGCACCCACCTACCTTGCACCCCAACAATCTGCAGCCCCCAGACCTGCTATTGCAACCCAATACTGCATGAAAGCTATTCATAAGAGTTGATGGAATATTAATCAAGAAATTGGCGGGTTCATGGCTGCCAGAAATTGTGTACTATATGGCACAGAAACATTACACGCTCTGACACCTCAGTGTTTTTTGGAGATGGGATACACCTAGACTGAGGGGAAAAACAACTGAGGAGAGTTGGCAGTTTTTCAAAGGGATACTATTAAGGGCCCAAAAGCAAGCTATTCCACTGGTTAGGAAAGATAGAAAATGTGGCAAAAGACCACCTTGGCTTAACCATGAGATCTTGCATGATCTAAAAAATAAAATGGAGTCATAAAAAATGGAAACTAGGACAGATTACAAAGGATGAATATAGGCAAACAACACAGGAATTCAGGGGCAAGATTACAAAGGCAAAGGCACAAAATGAGCTCAAACTAGCTACGGGAATAAAGGGAAACAAGAAGACTGTTTATCAATACATTAGAAACAAGAGGAAGACCAAAGTCAGGGTAGGCCCATTGCTCAGTGAAGAGGGAGAAACAGTAACAGGAAACTTGGAAATGGCAGAGGTGCTTAATGACTTCTTTGTTTCGGTCTTCACCGAGAAGTCTGAAGGAATGCCTAACCTAGTGAATGCTAATGGGAAGGGGGTAGGTTTAGCAGATAAAATAAAAAAAGAACAAGTTAAAAATCACTTAGAAAAGTTAGATGCCTGCAAGTCACCAGGGCCTGATGAAATGCATCCTAAAATACTCAAGGAGCTAATAGAGGAGGTATCTGAGCCTCTAGCTATTATCTTTGGAAAATCATGGGAGACGGGAGAGATTCCAGAAGACTGGAAAAGGGCAAATATAGTGCCCATCTATAAAAAGGGAAATAAAAACAACCCAGGAAACTACAGACCAGTTAGCTTAACTTCTGTGCCAGGGAAGATAATGGAGCAAGTAATTAAGGAAATCAT
>NW_020693046.1:0-2397 GCF_002925995.2 Terrapene triunguis
TGATGGGTAATGGGGGCCCTGGGGGGATGTGTGGTGGGCGTGAATGGTAATAGGGGCCCTGGGTGTGGAGAGTGCACTGGAAATGATGGGTAATGGGCCCTGGGGATGTGTGCGATGGGCGTGACGGGTAACGGGGGCCCTGGGGGGATGTTCTGTGGGCATGAATGGTAATAGGGGCCATGGGGGGCCATGATGGGTTACAGGGGCCCTGGGTGTGTGTGGTGGGGATGACGGATAACGGGTGCTGGATGGTGCAGTGTGCATGATGGATAACAAGGTGCTGGGGCCCAGCTGTGAGTGATTGCTGGGTGGTGGTCCCAGGTTCTCGCGGCCTGGCTCCATGACGGTCAGACACAGGGAGCGCAGGGTCAGAGCGTTTGTCAGGGTCTGTGCGAGGGTCCCTGCCCAGCTGGCACCGAGCCTGGCTCTGGCGGCCCCTTCCCCAGCCCCAGGCCGGGCGCTGAGGCTGCAGCGGGGATGGAAATATGGGGAGTGGTCGCCACCGTGTGGCTTTTTGCACAAACTGCCCCGTCCTGTCGCATTCCCCAGCTCATGTTAAAGCCAGCAAGAAATTTTTCACTGGCAGAGGTTCTCAGGGAGCCAGCCTGGGGATGTGAAGAGAGCAGTGGGACTGGGAGCCAGGACACCTGGGTTCTCTCCCTAGCTCAGGGAGGGTAGTGGGGAGTGGGTCTAATGGGTTCGAGTTAGGGGTAGGGTCTAGGACTCCTGGGTTCTAGGCCTGGCTCTAGCACTGCCTCACTTGAGCAAGTCACTTCCCTTCTTTTTACCTCAGTTTCCCCATCTGTGAAATGAGGCTAATACTGACCCCTGCAGGGAACAGGGACACCATTTAGGGAGGGCAGGGGGGCATCTCTGCTCGCCCCGCCCCCAAGTTTCATACTACATTTGGGTGAAGTTTGCAGCAGGAGGGACATGCTACCCCTGCCCCCCACACTCCCACCACCACTGGCCACACTGCTCGGGACTGGGAGCCTGCCTCCTGATCAGCTGATGTTGGGGGGTGTATCCTTCCCCCCTGCCCATTGTGTACCCAGGCTGGGTGACCTGGATGCAGATGGTGCTCTCCTTCCCTGGGCTCTGCCATGTGGAGCTGGCCTGGGCCCCATGGGGCCCCGCCCGCCCAAATACCGAAATCAGACTATGCCTATGAAAAAAACTAGAGTTTACAGGTGCCTAAGTAGCCCCTGGAATCCCAGTTAAAATGCCCCCCCCCCCCGCTCCCAAAAATGTGAACTGGCGCCCTCTGGTGGGGAGGCGGGTGGCTGCGGTGATCAGTGTGTGTGACCTGCCTGTGGCAGCTCTGCTGAGTGGCCTGGGAGGGTTGTTGTAATACCCGTGGTGAGCTGCCCCCGCACAGACAGACCCCCTGCTCCCGCTCCTGGCCTCTTGCACCCAGTGACGACTCTGCCCCAGTCGCCTCCCGCTGGCTGCACCTTCTGGCTCCCAGCGGATTGTCCCTCATGCTGCCAGCTGGGCAGCCCAGGGGCCTCTCATCACAGTGCCGCAGATGCAAGAGGGTTGGAGAAACAACTAGGCCCGGGGGGAGGCAAGAGCTGAATCCAGAGTACGTGGTACAGAGCAGAGCCCGGGCTGTCCTGTGCACGAGGGGGCTCACCGAGGGGGCTCAGAGCGGGGCGGGAGGGGGGAGGGCTCAGAGCGGGGCGGGCTCAGCACTTGTGCTGGTTGCAGGGATCTGCAGCCCTCGGGGGTGCAGAGTAAAGTCGCCGTGGGTTTAAATCCCCTGTCTGAGCCTGCTCCTGGCTTCCCTGCCCCATATCCCTGAAGGGCTAATCTAGTAGCCCAGGGCTCCCTCAGCCTCTGCAGAGCTGCTGGGCAGGGGAGCGACTGGGGGGCTGGGAGGTCTCAGGTGGGTCTGAGGGTTAAGGGCGGCTGAGCGAGGAGGTGTGAGCCTGGGAACGTGTCCTAGGGGCCCAGAGCCAGAGACGGGGGCTGGACTCAGCCCTAACCCGGCTCAATGAGGCAGGTCTCATCTGAACACCACGTCCCCACCAGCCCACGCTGGCAGTGGCCAGCCCAGGGGGGTTGGTGAGGAGCAGCCTGGCAGAGGGGAACTGCAGGGGCCCATGGGGGGCTACAGGCAGAGGAATCTCCCTACCCTCTCGCACCCCCCCCAGCTGCTGCCTGTACAGGTCCCAGCTGAGTGAGCCGAGTGGGGAGCTAGTGTGGCCTGGGGTCCAGCTGACAGAAAAGCGCCTTGGGGGAGGGGTGCAGTGGGGGGAGTGGGGAGCAGGCTGGGAAGAGAGGAGAGAGTGTGGGGGGAAGTGGGGTTGGGGAGCAGGAAGGTGAAACGTGGGGCTGGGAGAGCAGCAGGGCTGGTAGGATGGGGAGGTGAGCAGGGAGGGGGGGGTTGGAGAG
>NW_020693046.1:2497-6944 GCF_002925995.2 Terrapene triunguis
GGGGGAGGGGTGCAGTGGGGGGAGTGGGGAGCAGGCTGGGAAGAGAGAGAGAGTGTGGGGGGAAGTGGGGATGGGGAGCAGGAAGGTGAAACGTGGGGCTGGGGGAGCAGCAGGGCTGGAAGAATGGGGAGGGGGAGGTGAGCAGGGAGGCGGGGGTTGGAGAGTGAAGAGTGGGGTTGTGGGGAGCAGCAGGGCTGGAAGAATGGGGAGGGGGGGAGCAGGGAGCCGGGGGGGGTGTCAGGAGGGTGAGGCATGGGGCTGGGGGAGCAGCAGAGCTGGAAGGTGGGGAGCGGGGAGCAGGGAGCCAGGGGGTTCAGGAGGGTGAAGCGTGGGGCTGGGGGAGCAGCAGGGCTGGAAGAATGGGGAGGGGGAGGTGAGCAGGGAGCCGGGGGGTTCAGGAGGGTGAAGAGTGGGGTTGGGGACAGAAGACCAACAGACGGGCCATAGCTGGTGCACGGGCCCGTGAAGCCATTTGGGTAGGTTCTATTTTCCCGAGCTCAGACGTTCACTCTCCTCCCCCCACTTCCAGGCTAGGAATTACCCCCCCCTCTTCCAGAGTCTGTATTTGCAGAGCCTGAGCCAGCCAATAAATCCAGGGTTGCTATGAACTGGCCCGACCCCTGTCTCGCTCACCCCCCAGCTCCCTGCTCTCCCCTCCCCAACTCCCGTCCCCCGACTCTGGGTCCCTGTCTCCTCCCCCCCCCCCCACACACCCACGCTCCCCTCAGGGTGCTGCTCCCATCCCCCACCTCTTCCCCCCTCCTCTCTCAGCTCCTGACTAGGGTTGCCAGGTGTCCGGTTTGCGACCTGAACACCCGGTCGGCACTGCTGACCAGGCCGTTAAAAGTCCAGTCGGTGGCGCAGTGGGGCTAAGGCAGGCTCCCTGCTGGCCATGGCTCTGCGCGGCTCCTGGAAGCGGTCGGCATGTCCATCCCCCTAGGCACAAGAGTGGCCAGGGGGTCTCTGCGCACTACCCCCGCCTCGAGTGCCACCCCTGCAGCTCCCATTGGCTTCCGGGAGCCACCTGAGGTAAGCGCCACCTGGCCGGAGCCTGCATCCCCTCACCCCCTCCTGCACCCCAAACCCCTGCCCCAGCCCTGAGCCCCCTCCTGCACCCAAACTCCCTCCCGGAGCCCGCACCCTGCACCCCCTCCCACACCCCAACCCCTGCCCCAGGTCGGAGCCCCCTCCTGCATCCCAAACCCCTCATCCTCGGCCCCACCCCGGAGCATGTACCCCCCGGCCAGATGGCCGCGAAGCTCCATGGCGACCCTTAGGTCCCAGGGTTTGTGTACCCCGGCGACTTCGGGGAAGCACTTCAGACCACAGCAGACCTCCTGGTTTTTCACCCCTCCAGCCCATCCGGACCTGCAGAGGAAATGGAGCAGGGGCTTTAGGCATAGGCCATTGTCCCCCTCTGCCTCGGCATCAATGCCAGTCCCTTCCAGACAGTCAGGGGGCCCGCAGGCGTTTTGATGGGACGCTCACAAACGTTGTACCAGTTTCAGAGTTTCCGGATCCTATTTCTCCTTTGTTTACAGACCATTTGTCCCACTTCAGCCGGGCATGGTCCACCTCGCTACAGTCCAGTTCTACCCCTCCTTCCCACCCTCTCCTCTGTCCCTCTTCAGGACCCCTCTCACAAGCAACTTCTGGCCAGGAGGGTCAGTCGCTCCTTCGGGCGGGGGCAGGGGAGCCGTGGAAGAGGTTCCACAGAATCTCAGGGGGAAAAGGTTTCGCTCCCGTTATTTCCTAATCCCGAAAGCCAAGGGTGGTCTCAGACCTATTCTAGACCAGCACCAGCTCAACAACTATCTCAGGAAGCTCAAGTTCTGCATGGTCTCCCTGGCTTCCATTATCCCTCCCTGGATCTAGGGGACTGGTATGCTGCCCTCGAGAGATGCCTACTTTCACATATCCATCCTCCAAGGCCACAGAAGGTTCCTCAGGTTCGTTGTGAACCACACGCACTACTAATTCACAGTTCTCCCATTCGGCCTGTCAGCGGTCCCACGAGTGTTTACCAAGTTCTTTTTTGAACCCTGTTATAGTCTTGGCCTTCACAACATCCTCTGGCAAGGAGTTCCACAGGTTGACTGTGCGTTGTGTGAAAAAATACTTCCTTTTGTTTGTTTTAAACCTGCTGCCTATTCATTTCATTTGGTGGCCCCTAGTTCTTGTATTATGAGAAGGAGTAAATAACACTTCCTTATTTACTTTCTCCACATCAGTCATGATTTTATAGACCTCCATCAGATCCCCCCTTAGTCATCTCTTTTCCAAGCTGAAAAATCTCAGTCTTATTAATCTCTCCTCATATGGCATCCATTCCATACCCCTAATTTTTGTTGTCCTTTTCTGAATCTTTTCCAATTCCAATATAACTTTTTTGAAATGGGGCGACCACATCTGCACACAGTATTCAAGATGTGGGCGTACCATGGATTTATATAGAGGCAGTATGATATTTTCTGTCTTATTATCTATCCCTTTCTTAATGATTCCCAACACGCTGTTAGTTCTTTTGACTGCCACTGCACATTGAGTGGATGTTTTCAGAGAACTAGCCACAATGACGCCAAGCTCTCTTCCTTGAGTGGTAACAGATAATTTAGACCCCATTATTTTATAAGCTCGGCCTGTATTTCATGAAATGCCGATTCAGGAAGCTTTGCAGCATTCTGAATTGAAGAAAACTGGTTTGCAAAGTTACCAAATTACCCCTAAAGTGTATAGGGCAAAATTGAGAAGTCTTAAAAGGAGCGGTTGTGTTCACGGCGAAGCAATGTGACAGTCACCCAGGTTGGAGCGTTGAGAAGACACAGCCGTTCAGACGTCCAGATTGGACCCTGGGGAATGTCACAGCCTCCATCCCATGCACAGAACGAGCCAGGGAACCTAGGGAAACGGAGTCTGCGGGCCTGTCGTTAGCGGTGGCCTCAGACTACGTAACACAAGGAGGCTGAATGAAGGTTGCGAAGGCCATGGTAAATCTGGCACCTCCTAACTTTTGCGTGCTTGACTTTGCAACCTAACTCACTGTTGTTTAAAATGGGGCGTGGGTGTTGTTGGTTTTGTAGTTGCTTAGGGCTTTCTAAAACCATTTGTATTACGTGCACCTGTCAACCCCCATCAGCAAGTTTTGAACCCGGGGCCGCCAGCACCCTATCACACAGCCTGGTGCCAGCTGAGCTACATCAGCCAGAGGGAGGCTGGAGCATTGGGTCTATGTACTGGGTCATTGAAGGGGCCCGGCCTCTCTCTGCCCCCACAAGAGCTGGGGGAGTTCCTGCTCCATGTGAGGCCTCCAGCAGCAGCAATGGATGGGCTGCGGGGAGCTATGTACTTGTTCCAAGGGGTGGTGGGAGGGAACACAGCCAGGGGTCTCAGGGCAGCGTGTGCTCCTGACGCCAGCACAAGCTTTGTACTTCAGAAGGTTTGTGTTAGTTCTTGTGTTGGCAGGTGACCAACCCTTTCCCAAGTCACACGGACACAGGAAAGGACATGGAGATGTTTTCTGAGTTTATATCTCAGCAAACCCCGCACAGACTTTAATGGGGCAAAGAAAAGGCACTTCCCTGGCCTGAGGGCTTCCCCCTGCTGAATTGGAATGACCTTCTGCAAATCATGAAGCTGTTGGAGTGTCTCAGAAAAAGTTCACAAGACTCTTTTATGCTGGAAAGTGTTGGGCAGCCTAAAGACAGTGGTTGCTACCAATCCCCCCAGTCATAAAAGCCCAACATAAATCAACACAAGCTGGCCTGGGCCAGATTCTGAGCATCTGTTCTTCAGTTCCCCAGCACTCTGGCCCCACCCCACCTGCCCTGGCAGCCCTGACACACCACACTTTGCTCTCCCAGGGGCCTTGTCTAGACTGGGGGGAAAAGATCAAGTTTGCTCCATCATAAAAACCTCCCTTAACTCCGGCGTAGCTTTCACTTTTCTTCCCTTCGCTGTGTTGCTCTGAACTAAGGCAGCCAGACTGACGGTGTGGGCTTGCTTCTCGTGCATGGAAAACCCCAGTGCGTGCTGTAGCATCCTCTGTGATGTACAGTGCCGAGCCATTGGAGATATTCCAGAATGAAGTTAGGAAAGAGACTCTAGGAATACCCAGAGCGTAGACTACTTAACAATCTACCCATTAACTTTCAGCGTCTCCTGTTTGGGTCATGATGAATGTCCACGTCAGGGTGACACTGGGACAGGGCAGGAAGTCTCCTGGAGATGCCCAAATGGAAGCCGCTAGGTACGTTCGGAGGGATACGTCTCATTCCAGGGGCCCGGCCGAGGAGGGGACAAGCAGACCCAGAGCAGGAAGGGATCTGTGGCAGGTGAACACAGACAGGGCAGGTTTACACTACTGAGCAGCAAGTGGCCGTCCTTGTTCACAGTGACTGATTTTGATGTCTGCACTGAGAAGTTCTTCACAACCGGCGGGGGGGGGGGG
>NW_020693047.1:0-2829 GCF_002925995.2 Terrapene triunguis
GGAGTGTGGCTAGGACGGTCTGCATTGGGGGATGGGAGACTGACTGATGGAGAATACCTGAGCCTGTAACATGAGAACCCAGGAGGGGGCTGGGGCCAGGTGACACCTTTGCCTGGGGAAACTGAACAAAGGCTGTGGGAGGGGTCACTGAAGGCAGAGGCTGGGAAGCTGGCTGGTGAGGTGGCTGAGAGGCAGATGGGGCTCTGACCTCCCAGGGGGGCTGTGGTGCCCGGGGACCCCAAGATGGACCTAACTGAGGGGGGACCTGTTGTCTGTGCCTGCAAGACCTGTCTTGGACTGTGTTCCTGTCATCTAAATAAACCTTCTGCTTTACTGGCTGGCTGAGAGTCATGGTGAATCACAGGAAGCCGGGGGTGCAGGGCCCTGAGTCCCCCACACTCCGAGACACCCCCATCCCCAATGTAACTCCCCTGCAACATTCCCAGGTCAAATCCGCCCCGCTCCTGCCCCAGGCCCGGCCCGGCGGTGAAACGAGGCTTCCTGCAGGAACTGGAGTTGCTTGGTTAATTAACGCAGCCAGGAACAAGCCCGGGGACGTCGCAGGGACCGGTCTGACCGGGTTCCAGACGCCGAGCCGGTGAAGCCGGAGAGCCAGCGGAGAGCCAGCCCTGGCCTGGGGCCGGGTGGGAGCCGGCGCCCCCTAGAGGGGACAAGCCCCTGCCCCATTCCCCGCCCCCCCTGAGCCAGCCAGTCTGTCTGGGAGGGTGACGGAATTGCAGACCCCACCTCCCCCCGAATCCAATTCCCACCCTCTGCCCCCCCACCTTAGCTAGGGGAGGAGCGACTTCTCTCCCTCCCCCCCGTTGCCAGGGTTGCATCCGGCCAATAAGACGCCATTCAGCTCAGGTCCAAAGTAAGTCGTTTATTGGGGGGGTCACACACACAGGGGCTGGCGGGGGAGCAGCTGGGAGCAGGGTTCATGGGGGGGCGGGAAGTGGGAGTAGCAGGGACTGGGGGGGCAGGGGGCAGTGGGGAGCGGTCAGCGCCCAACACCAGCCCCACCACCATTACCACCAGACAAACTGCAGCATTTGAAGTAGACGTCGTTCAGGGCCGTGTCGTCCCCTTTGCCCTGGGGGGCCTCCACCTTGGTGGCGATGGTGCAGATGCCCCGCGGGCCGCAGGAGCGGCTCTGGGGGCCCCACTTGCCCCAACACCGCCCGTCCCCCCTCAGCTCTGCCCCGCCCGTGCAGACGAACTCGATGTTGTTGGCGGCCGTGTCGTCCTTGAGGCCCTGGCAGGGCTCCACCCGCAGCCGGAACTGGGTCAGCCGCTGCCCCGAGGGGCATTTCTTCACTAGGCCCCACAAGCCCCACCTGGGAGGAGAGAACGGGTCAGCTGGGCACGGCCCACAGGTGGTGCTGCCTTCCCCCCAACCTCTGCCACTCGGGGCTGGGAGCTGCTGCCCTAGTATCCCACCTCTGCCACCACTAACCCACTGTCAATACCATGATCCCACCCCTGCCCCCATTAACCCACTGCCAATACCACGATCCCACCGCTAACACCACTAACCCGCTGTCAAAGCACTATCCCACCACTGCCACCAGTAACCCACTGTCAATACCACAATCCCTCCCCTGCCACCACTAACCCACTGTCAATACCATGATCCCTCTCCTGCCACCACTAACCCGCTGTCAAAGCACTATCCCACCACTGCCACCACTAACCCACTGTCAATACCATGATCCAATCCCTGCCACCACGAACCCACTGTCAATACCATGATCCGATCCCTGCCACCACTAACGCACTGTCAATACCATCATCCCTCCCCTGCCACCACTAACCCACTGTCAATACCGCGATCCCTCCCCTGCCGCCACTAACCCACTGTCAATACCACGATCCCACCGCTAACACCACTAACCCACTGTCAATACCGTGATCCCACCTCCGCCACCACTAACCCACTGACAATACCACGATCCCACCTCTGCCACCACTAACCCACTGACAATACCACGATCCCACTACTCTCACCACTAACCCACTGCTGACACTGACGTCCCACCGTCGATGCCACCCTCCCATTTCTGCCACTGCTAACCCCCCGCCGACCCCAGCTCCGTTGGTGACACCCCTATTCCACTAGTGCGCACGGAGCCCGGTGCCCCCTCTGCCAGGTGCCCGCACCCTCCGTTGGGCCCCTCCCCACGGTACTCACGGCCCCACATTGGACTGGATCGTGCTGTCGTCGGAGCAGAGCAGCCGGATCCCGTTCAGCGCTGTGTCGTCCCCGGCGAGCTGGGGCAGCTCCACCTGCAACGGGTCATCGGGGGGGAACAAGCCTGGGCATTACAGACTGGTCCCCATCACTTCAGTACAAGGAGACGGGGGGCAGAGGGGCGTGGGGAGGGGGAAATTGAGCAGAGGGGCTCAGGGCTGTGGGGCAGGGGGATCTGGGTTGGAAGGAGGGCAGAGGGAGCCAGGCTGGGGAAGGGGACAGGGGCTGTGGGGAGGGTGAAAGGGGCAGGGTATAGGACAGGGGGGAGCCGGGCTGGAGAAGGGGGCAGGGGATGTGGGGAGGCTGAAGGGGGCAGGGAGCAGGACAGGGGGAGCCGGGCTGGGGAAGGGGGCAGGGGGAGCCCGGCTGGGGAAGGGGACAGGGGATGTGGGGAGGGTGAAGGGGGCAGGGTATAGGACAGGGGGGAGCCGGGCTGGGGAAGGGGGCAGGGGATGTGGGGAGGGTGAAGGGGGCAGGGTGTAGGACAGGGGGGAGCCGGGCTGGGGAAGGGGGCAGGGGCTGTGGGGAGGATGAAGGGGGCAGGGAGTGGAGCAGAGGGGAGCCCGGCTGGGGAAGGG
>NW_020693048.1:0-5482 GCF_002925995.2 Terrapene triunguis
GGCAGGCTACTCAAACGCTGCTTGGACTAATGAGGGAGCAAACGGACACGCTCCGCCGCCTTGTGGATGTTCTGCAGGACCGGAGGCAGGAGGAGAGAGCCCCGCTGCAGTCTCTCTCTAACTGCCCTGCCCCGCCACCAAGTCCCATACACCCCTCACCCAAAGTCCAAACACGGAGGGGCGGAAGGGGCCGTGAAAAATTTCACTCCACCCCTGCGGACTGCTATAGCACTAGAAGGCTCTCATTCCCCAAAATTTGAAAAGTCCTTTCCTACCCGCCTCACACAAGACCCCGTCCAAGTTTCACCCCCCCGTTCCATGTGCGGTTGTTAATAAAAAATACGTTTTTGTTCATTATTGTTTCCATCCTCTTCTTTTAGATGAGAGTCTGTCTGAAGGGGGGGGAAGGGGCTTGGTAATTGGACAGGACAGTCACCTTTAGCAGGGGGCAGGTCCAGCAGCAGGGCACATATACAGTGCAGTGACTAGTTATCCTGGTCAGTCTGGGAGGTGGTTTTCATGTTCTGTGTGGTGGGGGGTGGTGGTGTTGCTCTGTGACTTGGTGGCGGGGGAGGGCAGTTACAGATCTTATGCAGCGGTCCTTACCCTGGATCACAGAGCCGCGCAGCAGGGGATCTGTAACCCTCCTCCCCCTGCAAGACAGTCACATAGCCGACACATACACGCAGTCCCGGCCAGGAGGGCTGGCAGGCTCCGTTGAAACAACCAGTCCACCACCGCGGAGCCTGTCATTCCTGGAGTTTAGAAGCATCATTTGCATCACAACACTAAACCCGCCCCCCGCCACAGTCTGCGTCCCAGGTTTAAAACATTCCCGCGAAAACAGTAATAAAGACAACGGTGTCCATTAACAAAACAGAACAGATTTTATTTTTTGGGAAGGGGGTGAAGGGGGTATGTAACTGGAGAGGATAGTCGACGGCAACTGGGTAAAGAAACGGGGGCAAGTTCAGCTTCTGTGTCCACAAACTGAAAAGTCACTGGGTACCCTGCTCAGCCTTGAAACTGGCTTTCAAAGCCTCCCGGATGCACAGCGCGTCCCGCTGGGCTCTTCTAATCGCCCGGCTGTCTGGCTGGGCGTAATCAGCAGCCAGGCTATTTGCCTCAACCTCCCACCCCGCCATAAAGGTCTCCCCCTTGCTCTCACAGAGATTGTGGAGCACACAGCAAGCTGCAATAACGATGGGGATATTGGTTTCGCTGAGATCACAGCGAGTCAGTAAGCTTCTCCATCTCCCCTTGAGACGGCCAAAAGCACACTCCACCACCATTCTGCACTTGCTCAGCCGGTAGTTGAAGAGTTCTTGTGCAGTGTCCAGGGCCCCAGTATAGGGCTTCATGAGCCAGGGCATTAGCGGGTAGGCTGGGTCCCCGAGGATCACTGTAGGCATCTCCACATCCCCAACAGTTATCTTGTGGTCCGGGAAGTAAATGCCTTCCTGCAGCCGTCTAAACAGACCAGAGTTCCTGAACACGCGAGCGTCATGAACCTTGCCCGGCCATCCGACGTAGATGTTTGTAAACCGTCCCCGATGGTCCACCAGTGCTTGCAGCACCATTGAAAAGTAGCCCTTTCTATTGATGTACTGGCTGGCCTGGTGGCCCGGTCCCAGGATAGGGATGTGAGTCCCATCTATAGCCCCACCGCAGTTTGGGAATCCCATCGCAGCGAAGCCATCTATGATGGCCTGCGCGTTTCCCAGGGTCACTACCTTTGACAGCAGTACCTTGACGATTGCCTTGGCTACTTGCATGACAACAACCCCCACGGTAGATTTGCCCACGCCAAAGTGGTTCGCGACTGACCGGTAGCTGTCCGGCGTTGCAAGCTTCCAGAGGGCTATGGCCACTCGCTTCTGGACAGTCAGGGCTGCTCGCATGCGGGTGTCCTTGCGCTTCAGGGCAGGGGACAGCAAGTCACAAAGTTCCAGGAAAGTCCCCTTCCGCATGCGAAAGTTTCGCAGCCACTGGGATTCATCCCAGACCTGAAGCACTATGCGGTCCCACCAGTCCGTGCTTGTTTCCCGGGCCCAGAATCGCCGTTCAACAAAATCCACATGCCCCATTGCCACAGTGATGTCCTGGGCGCTGGGGCTCGTGGTTTCTGACAGCTCTGTGCTACTCTCCGACTTCAGGCCCTCACGGCGGTGCCGTAGCCTCCTCGCCTGATTTCTCTGCATCTGCCTGTGGGAAAGGTGTATGATAAGGTGCGAGGCGTTGAGAACGGCCACAACTGCAGCGATGGTCGCAGCGGGATCCATGATCGCAGTGCTGTGGCGTCCGCGCTGTCACTGATCAAAAAGTGCGCGAACTGATTTCCCGCCGGCGCTTTCAGGGAGGGAGGGAGGGAGGGCGGTAGTGACTGACGGATGACGACAGTTACCCAAAAGCACCCTCGCCACATTTTTTTACCCAGAAGGCATTGGCGGATCGACCCAGAATTCCAATGGGCGGCGGGGACTGCGGGAACTGTGGGATAGCTGCCCACAGTGCACTGCTTCCAATGTCGACGCTTTCCCTGGTAGTGTGGACTGACAAAGTCGAATTACTGTCCTTAGTGTAGACACATACGTTCGACTTTCTAATATCGATTGCACATATTCGATTTAACTAAAATCGAACTACTCTCGTAGTGTAGACATACCCTGAGTAACATTTGATGGAGGGATTCTTTCGGTCGGCCCTTTTTGCATGTTCCTCCAGCTGCCCCATACCTGCTACGGCAGATGCTCCGACTTCGTTCCTAACATAGGTCCCTGATGTCTCCATCTTCTTTTCTGGATAAATTTGGAGGTTGGGAGTTGTTGATTCAGGGCCACAGATGAATAAACGTGACCCACCTTTCAGGCCTTCCTTATACTCATAAAGAAACAAACTAGGACCCAAATCAATGTTTTATAGTCATTTTAAAGCAATAACAATACACGCTGGATTTTGATGTCTGTTGTACTGTCATTACTTAGGCTATGTCTACACTACAGAATTAGGTCGGATTTATAGAAGCCGGTTTTATAGAAACCGGTTGTATGCAGCCGATTGTGTGTGTCCCCACCTAAAATGCTCTAAGTGCATGAAGTCGGCGGACCGCGTCCACAGTACCGAGGCTAGCGTCGACTTCCGGCGCATTGCACTATGGTACCTATCCCACAGTTCCCGGAGCCTCCGGCGCCCATTGGAATTATGGGTTGAGATCGCAATGCCCGGATGATGCAAAGCAGTGCCGCGAGGGGTTCTGGGTACATTGCGTCAGGCCCCTCCCCCGCCGTCACAGCAACGGCAGACAATAGATTTGCGCCTTTTTACCTGGGTTACCTGTGCAGACAACATACCACGCCAAGCATTGAGCCCGCTCAGCTCAGCTCAGCTCACCGTCACCATATGTCTTCCGGGTGCCGGCAAACGTGGGACTGCATTGCTAAACAGCAGCAGCAGCTTACTGCCTTTTGGCGGTAGACGGTGCAGCATGACTGGTAGCCTTCATTGGCGATCTGGGTGCAGGCAGCCGTGGGGCTGGCAGCCGTAGGGCTGCATTGCACCAGCCCCTTGCCTTTTGGTAGAAGATGGTATATTACGACTGGTAACCGTCGTCATCGTACTGCAGTGGCTGTCGATCATGGGCACCCGGGCAGACAATGATGGTTATCAGTCGTAGTATGCTATTTTCTGCCAAGTGCCCAATATTGTCTGCTAAGCACCCAGAAGAGGCCGAGGGCTATCTGGGTGCTGGCAGACATGGGGCTGGCAGCCGTGGGGCTGCATTGCACCAGCCCCCTTGCCTTGATGATGATGGTTATCAGACGTAGTATGCGCAGGATGGGGCAACATTGCTACACAGCAGCAACCCCTTGCCTTTTGGGCAGTAGATAGTATATTACGACTGGTATCCATCGTTGTCATACTGCAGTGGGTATCAGATTGTGCAGTAGACCTGAAGGCTAACTGCCAAGCGCCCAGTATTTGCTGCCAAGCACCCAGAAAATGCCAAGGGCTATCAGTCATGCTGCACCGTCGTCTTAAGATGTAAAAAATAGATTTATTCTGTATTCATTTGCTTCCCCCCCTTCCTCCTGCTAAACCCAGGCTTTTGAGTTCAATCTTTGGGGGGGGGCATTCTGTGTGACAGTTGTTTGTGTTTCTCCCTGATGCAAAGCCACCTTTCTTGATTTTAATTCCCTGTACCTGTATGCCATGTCGTCACTCGCCCCTCCCTCCCTCCCTCTCTCCCTCCCTCCCTTCTTCCCCTGGTCCGTCAGATACTACTTTCGCGCCTTTTTTCAGACCAGACGCCATAGCCAGCACTGGGATCATGGAGCCCGCTCAGATCACCGCGGCAATTCTGAGCACTATGAACACCACGCGCATTGTCCTGGAAAACATGCAGAGCCTCCTGGACATGCCAAAGCCAAACCAGGACCAGCTGAGGAGGAGGCGATTGCAGCGCGGCGACGATAGTGATGAGGAAATTGACATGGACCTCTCACAAGGCACAGGCCCCAGCAATGTGGAAATCCTGGTGTTACTGGGGCAGGTTCATGCCGTGGACCGCCGATTCTGGGCCCGGGAAACAAGCACAGAGTGGTGGGACCGCATCGTGTTGCAGGTCTGGGACGATGCCCAGTGGCTGCGAAACTTTCGCATGCGTAAGGGCACTTTCATGGAACTTTGTGACTTGCTTTCCCCTGCCCTGAAGCGCCAGAATACCAGGATGAGAGCAGCCCTCACAGTGGAGAAGCGAGTGGCGATAGCCCTGTGGAAGCTTGCAACGCCAGACAGCTACCGGTCAGTTGGGAATCAATTTGGAGTGGGCAAATCTACTGTGGGGGCTGCTGTGATCCAAGTTGCCAGGGCAATGAGAGACCTGGTGATATCAAGGGTAGTGACTCTGGGAAACGTGCAGACCATAGTGGATGGCTTTGCTGCAATGGGATTCCCAAACTGTGGTGGGGCGATAGACGGAACCCATATCCCTATCTTGGCACCGGCGCACCAAGCCACCGACTACATAAACCGCAAGGGGTACTTTTCAATGCTGCTGCAAGCCCTGGTGGATCACAAGGGACGTTTCACCGACATCAACGTGGGCTGGCCGGGAAGAGTACATGATGCTCGCGTCTTCAGGCAGTCTCTTCTGTTTCGAAAGCTGGAGGAAGGGACTTTCTTCCCAGACCAGAAAATAACCATTGGGGATGTTGAAATGCCTATCGTGATCCTTGGGGACCCAGCCTACCCCTTAATGCCATGGCTCATGAAGCCATACACAGGCAGCCTGGACAGCAGTCAGGACCTGTTCAACTACAGGCTGAGCAAGTGCCGAATGGTGGTGGAATGTGCATTTGGCCGTTTAAAAGCGCGCTGGCGCAGCTTACTGACTCGCTCAGACCTTAACGAAAAGAATCTCCCCATTGTTATTGCTACTTGCTGTGCGCTCCACAATATATGTGAAAGTAAGGGGGAGACATTT
>NW_020693049.1:0-3680 GCF_002925995.2 Terrapene triunguis
GTCTCTGTACACAGAGAGCTGTTACCCTTCCCTTTATAGTTATGACAAGAGGGTATAAAGGACACAGCATCTCCTCCTTCTCTGGACATTTGGGAATAGCACAGAAGGTCCCCCAATATTTTGGCCAAAACTAGTCATGAAATTGATGTCAAATTGACACATAGGTGTGAATCAACGGAATTTGCATGTTCTGGCACACAAATTATTCATCCAAAAACGTGGCCTACTCTGTTAAGAACACACCTTATTCCACGGTGTAGCCAGGCCCTAAATGTTGGCCTGGATTAGGCAGTCAGGGAAGAGACTATTAACTCTATGCACACATCATATTTATTGTCCAAATTGGAGACTTTCACCACTAATTGTCTAGATCGCCACAGGAACTTCCCAAAGGCTGTAGGGCACTGACTGCCAGGAGGCACAAATCCCTGCACAAATCACCGTGGGTCAGATGAGGGGCCCTGTCCTATCTGACCCGAATACTGTCCCCGCAATGGGTTTGACTAACACTTGCCCATCCTGCATTGGCCTTATGGTGCCTCCATTAACCATCTGGAGTCCCTGTATCTGTGGGGTTGACTCTGTAGCCTTGGCTATCTAAGTTTTTCTTGTGGAAGAGAGAAGCTCTACTTACAAACAGTCCCCTTCTGAGGGGGTGTACCTGGAGTAGCTCTGCTTACCTTGTAAGGAGGAGGGTGTATGGAGGGGGGTGGCTGCAGAGACTAGTGGCCTACCTCCATTTTGGATGGTGGGGTCGGGACTGAAGGGAGGTCCAATTTTGTGCTATGTATCTTGATTCAAGTCTTGTCCCAAGCTCTTTCCTGCCTTGAGAATGGCACCACCACTTGGGTGGAGTATGTCTTGTCTTTCCCCCTTGGAGGCCTAGCTGCAGTTCCTGGGTGTTGGTTTCCTGTCTGAGTTTAGTGGGCCATATGCTGCACCACAAAACAAGCAGGAAGTCACTTGTGTTGGGCTGTGTCTCCATAAGAATGGAGCTAGAATGAGAACTCTTCCCTCACCTGCATGCAGACAAGAAATCTCTCAACTAGTGTTGGATGGAGAGTAACAACTCCAGAGGTTTTGAAATGTCACCATCTTTCCGCATTGGCACTAACAAAACACAACCTTTGACTGTTGCTGTGAAATTGAATTGTCAGATGGAAAAGGCAGGCTTTGATTTATTTGCCAAGCCCCTCTTAGACCTCTGGTATCTTTCCTGTCAAAATCACAGTGTCTCTGCAAAATGCATAGGCTTTGAAACTGTATGTTTTGTTGACAATACTTGCTAAAAATTTTCTGACCAGCTCCCAAAATGTGACACCCTTCTCCCCCCCCCCAGACTATTTCTACAGTTACCTCTCAATCCCACCCAGCCTGCAGCAAAAGCACTGATGGCTTGCACAGAAGAACTAGTGCTCAGGAGCAATAATGAAAACAAGCTTGTTAGTAGAGTTTCTCTTCTCCTCCCCACTCTCTCTCTCCTTCTGCAGGCTATTCTCACTGAGTGTCAGGCTATCTGTGTATTGGTAACTCTTCTGTCCTAAACAATCACTCTGTGATACCAGCTCTTCCTCCTATATCCCCCTTGGCTCTCACTAAAGAATCGTTGGAATCTTAGCACTGTCCAAAGCCTTGAACTTCTAATTTCATATGAATCAGCCCATCGAACCTTGGCAGTCTTGTTTTCATGTAATAACGCCAGTGTCTGCCTTTCTCCAGACCCCAGACTCCTTGGTCTACAGCACAAGCCTGTCCTACAACCCCACCCCTGCCAGGAACCCAGTGATCCTGAGACCCAGTCCAACTGTGATCCCTATTGAGTGTCACTATTCCAGGTGAGTGCCTCAGATGCTCTGTCCCTATCACTCGCATCTAGTCCCTGTCCTGGGAGCAGGTTGAGCATCTGAGGTTTCCTCCTCTCCCAGGAAGAACAATGTGAGCAGCAAAGCCATCAAGCTAACTTGGGTCTCCTTCAGGTCTACCCTGTCTGTGGAGGAGAAGCTGAGTTTTTCCCTGAGGAACGGTAGGCGGTGGTTCCTTTGCACAGGGGCCTCCTGGAGTCATGATTTGGATGCACCAATGATTGCCAAGTGAGTCATGTGCCTGTGGGGAAGTGTTTGTCACACAGCCCTCTCCTTCCCCCTAGGGGCTGTCAGTGGAGGGTGGTGAAGGGACACAGCCCATGTTCCCACGTTTGGGTAGTCTGACTGCAGTGTAGCTCCGTAGGCAAGCTGAGGCACTCAGCAAGGTCCCCCTTATGTGTCAGGGCGGTAATTCCCGCTTGTGTCAACCAGCTCCTCTCCATAGATCCATGTGGGTGCTGGACTGTACGCTGTAACAGGAGCTAAGCTTCCACCCACCCAAAACCTAATCCTGATGATTAAATGAGAGCATGGAGCAGGGGGCATAAAGATTCCAGAGGGGCTCCATATGCTGCCTGTGGTGCTCATGGAGAGCTTGCCTTGCAGAGGACTGGAGCACTGAGAGACCATCCAATGGATTCCAGCTGGGGGAAGTCATGCCTATCCAAGCTGATGTCAGCACTGGGAACCATGTGGCTTTGAGG
Source organism: Terrapene triunguis (assembly GCF_002925995.2). Taxonomy (NCBI): domain Eukaryota; kingdom Metazoa; phylum Chordata; order Testudines; family Emydidae; genus Terrapene; species Terrapene triunguis. The sequence goes on from NW_020693049.1 coordinate 2,567, forward strand.
CACTGTGTGGCCACCCTGAGCCCAGACAGGGACTCCTCTCCCTGCTATGCTGTCATTGACTTCAATGGGTAAGAGCTGAGGTGTCCCTTCCTGAGGATATTTACTGCTGTCGCTGGTAAGGAACTATGCTTGCTGGGCATCTTACTGACCCTTGACTCTTGTGTCTAGCTGCCTGGTGGATGAGAGATCAGGTGACATCCCCTCAGCCTTCATATCACCCAGGTCCAGACACGACACACTGCAGTTCATGGTGGATGTGTTCAGGTTTGCAGGAGATGCAAGAAATTTGGTGAGATGCCTTCCCCCACTCTCTATCAACACCTAATAGGGCTGTTAAGACTCTGTCCCTGAAATGACTCTATTCCCACTTCCCCTCCAGATCTATATCACTTGCTATCTGAAAGTCACTGCAGCTGAGCAAGCCCCAGATTCCTGGAACAAGATTTGTTCCTTCAACAAAGCAGGCAACATGTGAGTGGCTAGAGTATAACCTTTGGCTAGTCTGAATCTGTTCCCCTTCCAGATGTTGCAAAATTCAATATTCTTGTACACTTTCTATCTTAGGAATTGGCCAAGAAGTACTTGGATATGAGAGGGTTTATAACTGACCAGACAAATGGGCAATGCTCGAGACAATGTAGTTTCTGATAGTGACAACTTAAAACATGTATTCATGTGGAGAAGTCTAGTAGGAAAAAGCTAATAAAGCACTGAAGGGCTGCACAGTAACTTGTTACTATAAATAACTATCTTCTCTTTAAGTACTCCTGTTCTTTTTGCTGATACAGACTAACACGGCTGCTACTCTGAAACCTATCTTCTCTTTGTTACAGCTGGCTTCCAGTGGAAGGCACCAGAGACATCTGCAGCTGCTGTGAGACTGGGAACTGTGTGGGCTGGTTAGAGGAAGTCTGGTAGGCTATGTCTACACTACAGAATTAGGTCAGATTTATAGAAGCCGGTTTTATAGAAACCGGTTGTATGCAGCCGATTGTGTGTGTCCCCACCTAAAATGCTCTAAGTGCATGAAGTCGGCGGACCGCGTCCACAGTACCGAGGCTAGCGTCGACTTCCGGCGCATTGCACTATGGTACCTATCCCACAGTTCCCGGAG